>NC_063046.1:2894434-3194434 GCF_018812025.1 Megalobrama amblycephala | reverse complement strand
GCAATGTTCTTCTCAACATCAAAGAAACAAGTGGCAAATCAACCATCTCTTAAAACCCTACAGGGCACTATAATAGAGGTAGTGACAGAATATCTCGGTTTTATGCTGGATGACTCCTTATCTTTTAAATCTCATATTGATCAGTTAAGGACTAAATTAAAATTAAAACTGGGGTTTTATTTTAGAAATAAATCCTGCTTCTCTTTTGAAGCAAAAAGAAGATTAGTTTCTGCCACATGCCTGTCCTTGATTACGGAGATATTTTGTATATATCAGCAACTTCCAAATTCTTTGGATATTTTATATCATGGTGCACTTAGGTTTATATTAAATTGTGACTATAGCATTCACCATTGTGAGCTGTATAATAGAGTTGGTTGGTCGTCATTATCAACACGCAGACGTAAGCACTGGTACCTTTACATTTATAAATCTATCTTGGGCCAGTTGCCTCCATATCTTTGCTCCCTCACCCAACATAAATCTTTTGGAGCTTAATCTTTCCATTCACAAGATTTGTACATCCTTTCAGTTCCATCTATACGAACTGAATTTGGTACGCGGCAATGAAATTACAGACCCCGGTGTCGATGAAAACTTTTAATTCTTTTATTAGCGAGCTGTTAAAGGAAGAAATGATTTGTAAATGTTTTTGATTTGTACTGATGATGTGTCTTTACTGTGTTTGAAGTGATTTATTCATTTTTTTTTTAAGAATGTTGTGCTGCTCATCGTGGCCAGGGGCCGTATTCACAAAACATCTTAAGGCTAAAAGTAGCTCCTAACTTGCCGATTTAGGAGAAACTCTTAAAAATAATGGGCGTGTCAGTCCTGATTTTAGGAGTCCTGAATTTTTGCTCTAAGAGTATTTCACAAAGCATTTTAGTGCTAAAATTAGCTCCTAAATCTGTGAAATGTTAGGAGTAGTCAAGAGGACTCCTAAATCACTAAGACCAAATCACAAACAGTCCTAATCCACCCAAAGACACTTGAACACTATTGAGGCAATAGAGCCTTGGGTGCTGAACCTTTTCTTCATAAATGCAATACATTTTGATTTATAGATTTGAATCTACGATGAGACGCCCCAAAAAAAAAAAAAAATTAACAAATAAATAAATATTGTCTGATTACCTGTGGCAGTGGTTTTCATGAGTTCACACCTACAAATGATTGAATAGAGTAAAAAAAAATAAAAATAAAAATAATATATATATTATTATATTTTTTTTTTTTTCTTTTTTTTTTCTGTTTTGACGTTGTAATGGATATTGTGTCCATGTGAGCTCACTAAAATTTAATCTTGATGTTTTTACAGGCTTTACTGAAATCTGAATAAATCAAGCAATATCACTGTCAGGCTGTGTTCTCGAAGGAAGACGAAGAAGATCAGGTTCAAATACAAAAATCCAAGTTTAATCCAAACAGGCAGATACAACACAACGTAGTGTAACGGTGAACGGAAAATGAACAGAACTGAAACAGGAACTTATATACACAAAGGGGAATTAACTGATGACATGCAGCTGTGAAGATGACAAATGACAAATGAATGTGCGCAGGTGAGGAACAGGAGGGATGCTGGGAAATGGAGTGCTAGTGCTGGTGACTGTGACAATCACACAGCTCAAGGTGTTCAGATGGTTTGTTAGAATTAATTAAAAAAATTGATTGATTTATTTATGTATTATTATTATTATTATTATTATTATTTTGAATTACAATTTCCAAACAAAATGATTATATCACATTTTTTTTGAAAGGATAACAAGTGAACACAATAAAATCACACTAACAAGACAAGAGCTGAACTTTGTTCTCAGAACAAGAGTTTTGTTCATAAATATGCAGATATGGCAAGTTATTTTGTTGTCTATTTTGTTGAAATTTATATGCATTCATTAATTCATTACCATTGGCCAAAACAATGGTTTTATGTTTCTTAATTTATAATTTGCAAAATAAATTTTACAGAAAAATATAATTCTCTATGCTCTCTAATGTCAGATTTACACAGTTATCAACAACAAAACATCAACATTCGTTCAATATTGGATTATTTTCTCAGAAGTTGAAAGTGGACAAACATCCACAGTCCCCTTTATATTTATGATTACATTAAAAAGTAGCAGAATTTAGTATTAGACTAAAATGTTGTACAGTATACGGTGTATCTTTTTATAAATGAATGTTTGTTGTCATTGTAGGGAGCTGAACTTACTGTTGTTAGATGAACTGCAGATGAAAGCCCGGGTGTTATCACATGGCAAATCATGCATTTGTCCATTCTTCATCATACCACACTCACTGCTATCAGGTTGTGTAGGAGCCCAGTTCAGATAGAGCGCAGGATCACCTGAAGACCACTGCCATTTATTATGACTCGTCTTCTGCAGCCCAATCCAGACACGTCCATCATTCACACTCTTCTTCAGCTCGTTCATGTTGTTCATGTTGTCAACGGTGGCCAGATCTGTGTAATTCTCTCTGCAGTATCTCTGAGCTTCAGTCCAGGTCTTCCTCACGTTTATAAAGTGATACTGACGCTGAACACATTCAGATACGGAGCAGAGAGCTGTGAAAGAGAGGGTTTGATTTAATGCTTTTCATAACAGAGTCAAACCTGATGAAACTATAAACCATCAATAAAACAACAAACACACTCACCAATGAGAAGAAGAATGAAATATAGAGTTTGCTCCATTTCTGAGGAAGAAACACATTGAAAAACTCAGATAATCCCATATTCATCTTGGAGTAAAACATGATCATGTCATTTAAAAAAATAGTAAATTCACAATCATTCAGACAATATTAACATCTCAAAGTCTAGTTGTGTTTGAAGAATGAACATGTGAGTTGTTCTTACTTTAGAGGTTGTGTGTTTCTATCCCGAGTCTGATGTTTCTGTCTGCAGCTTTAAACAGTGTGATCATTATATCTGCTCTCATCCCTCAGTCATCATCACATCATTTGTGTACTGCTGTCAACTAATTTTCATATTTTTCTTCCTCCATATTTGTATATATTTTTCCACTTCTTTTTCTTTATTTGCATATTGACGTCTGTGTCAGCCTTTTGACATTTTGTAGAGGTAAAATAAAGGTTCACATCACGGCACTCCACACACTATAGGAACAAAACTATTAAAGGTGTAATAGGACAATTTTGGAGAGGCTAGCAATAGTGAGCTAGCTTTCAAAATATCCCACCCTCCTTTCAGAGCGTCTCCAAAGACACGCCTCCTCCAAAACACATGAACACACACACACACACACTCTCACTCACTCTCTCTCTCACACACACACACAGCTGCTCTTGGCAAAGCGTCACAGAGACGGTGTTATACTCCCTCATGTCTCAAAGCACATAACATTACAATAATAACTAGACAGAAAAGTTTAAGACAAACTTTGAAGTTGGCTTTGAGCAGCTTAAAGGTTTTACTCAGAGAAAGTAAAAAATGTTACTAGCATATTTTAGCTTGTTGCCAGCATTTTTTAGCACATTGCTAGCATGATTTATCAATTTGTTATCATGGAGTAACATCTTGCTAGCATTTTTGAACATATTGCTAACATGAATTAACATGTGACGTGAACATAAACAACTGAGAGAGCTTGTACCTGACTGCTGCAGATTCATTTTGGTGTTGATACTGTTGACATGGAAACGCATAATTCCGAGTCTGAGGAGGTGAACAGCTCCGGTTAGAACGTCATGGGCTGCCATCTCTTAATTATGGTAGTTATGGTGTGAGCACAACATAAGCTCGTTGTTTTGATTTAGTAGAAACTGTAAAAGGTGTTTGCTGTTTGTTTGTGGTGCTCCGTGACTGATGTCTGTCTACATAAACTCTGCATTGCATGAAACACGCTGAAGTAAAGTCGAAATAAAATGTTGAGGATAAACATCAAAACAAAACAATAAAAAACATCTCGAGATTAAATTAAATTAAAGTCATTATAAAAGGAGGTTAAACTTGAAATACAATTTAAAAAATAAATAAAATAATTCGAAATATAAATTAAAAAATAAATAAGTCGAAATACAATGTTGAAAATAAAATCATTAAATTTTGAGAATGTCACTGTGTTTCGAGAAAAAAAGTCGGAATAAAACGTCGACAATAAACAAAATTGAGAATAAAGTCGTGTTTCAAGAAACAACTTGTTAAATTTCTTGAAAAAAATTTAAATAAAATGTTGAGGATAAACATCACATTTTGAGAATAAAGTTGCTGCATTTCGAGAAAAACTTGTTAAATTTCGAGAAAAAAAGTCAAGAATAAACACATTCGATCAGTGTCATATTCAATGCATACTGATCCTAGAGGTCATGACAGAGTTGGATCACTCAAGCTCGGCCTAGGCTATATTTTAGGCTTTCATTTAATAACAAAGAAATACAGCTTTAGCTAATAACTGAATAATAAGTAGCATATGAACTTTAAAGAGAATTTGCAAGTGAAAAACAGTACAATCTGCGCGATGTTGTAGGCCTACTCACAAGAAAAACTGGACATTCTAAAATGCTTAACGTGAAAAACGCTTATTAAAAGATCAAATTCTGTACACACCTTATTAATAAACCATACTATGTGCAGATAAGCATATTATCTTTCTGTGTAGGCTATTTAATAAAGTCTGTGCTTATGTAGAGATATAATAAGAGATTGTTCTTTTTGTTTGATTTACAGTGAAGCACTTTTGTCATTCTTGAAGTGAACTTTTTGCCTGTATGGTGATCAGATTCACTGTTTGTTGACTGCCGCCCTGAACTTGAGAACGTGTTGCGTCTGTTGTGCAGCATATGGCGCTGCCTTCATCCATAGCGCACACAGAGAGCGCAGGAATAGGTCTACTCTTCTTGCGCTTGAACGAACAAATACACATAAAATTATGGCAAAAGTTGGAATCGAAATCCTAAAATATAGCTTGCGTAAGTGATCTAACTCTGTCATGTCAAGAATCCCCAGAATCTCTCCAGATCCTTCAGATTCCAGCTCCATGTTGGTGCTTCTCTTAAGTTCACTCCACTCATTTTCTGTAGGGTTCAGGTCAGAGGACTGAGATGGTCATGGCAGAAGATTAATTTTGTGCTCAGTGACCCATTTTTGTGTTGGATGTTTGTTTTGGATCATTGTCCTGATGGAAGATCCAACCACACCCCATTATAAGATTTCTAGCAGAAGTGGTCAGGTTTTGATTTTTTATCTGTTGGTATTTGACAGAATCCATGATACCATGTATCTGAACAAGATGTCCAGGACCTCCAGCACAAAAATAGGCCCACAACATTAAAGATCCAGCAGTATATTTAACCGTGGGCATGGGGTACTTTTTATCCATGTGTGCACCAAACCCATCTGGTGGGTTTGCTGCCAAAAAGCTATTTTTTTAGTTTCATCTGACCATAGAAGCCGGTCCCGTTTGAAGTTCCAGTCGTGTCTGACAACTGAATATGCTGGAGATTGTTTCTGGATGAGAGCAGAGGATTTTTCTTGAAACCCTCCTGAACAACTTGTGGGGATGTAGGTGTTGTTTGATAATTTTTTTTAGGCTTTCTGAGACTCAAGACTCAACTAATCTCTGCAATTCTCCAGCTGTGATCCTTGGAGAGTCTTTGTCCACTCAAACTTTCCTCCTCACTTCACATTAGGACGATTTAGACACACGTCCTCTTCCAGGCAGATTTGTAACATCTTTAGTTAATTGGAACTTCTTAATTATTGCCCTGATGGTGGAAATGGGGATTTTCAATGCTTTAGCTATTTTCTTACAGCCACTTTCTATTTTGTGAAGCTCGACAATCTTTTGCTGCACATCAGAACTATATTCTTTGGTTTTACTCATTGTGATGAATGATTAAGGGAATTTGGCATTTGTGTTTCCTCATGTTTATATTCCTGTGGAACAGGAAGTCATGGCTGGACAATTTCATGCTCCTAGTCACCCTGGAAAAATGTAAATATGAATGGGAATATACTTCAGAGATATTTTACTCATAAGAATTTATAGGGGTGCCAATAATTGTGGCCAACATGTTTTGGAGAAAAACATTTATTTCATAATGTGAGTTTCCCCCCCACTTTCAACTGTTTTCCTTCAATGAAAGGTTAGAATTTTGTGAATTTTTTGAATGAAAGATCAAAAGGATAAACAATGCAGATTTATTTTCACAGCCACCTTTGCTCATATTTACTAAGTGAGCCAATAATTGTGGAGGGCACTGTATATATATATATATCCAACAATTTTCTGCAATCTGGATAAAAATGTTCAAATACGTGGGAAACCTCCCATTTATTTCCCATAGAAATAAACGAGTAATTAAATGAGTAGGATTTTTTTCATCCCACATTGAAATCATCACTTGCAAATCCTACAGAAGCACATACCAGCATTTCAACAGGAGAATTATGAAGTTGTACAGATCTCTTAATTAAGATTATATGATTTTACATTTCAGTTGCACTTGTAAATAAAGATGAATAAAGTAATCATATACGCATATGGTTAGTTTTGATTGACAAAAAACAAAACAAAAAAACACAGTATTGGCCAGTCTCTGCTTTCACAAAACTGTGGAGTTAAACTCAATCTCAAATCGTTTCTACAGAATTACACTCACATAATCAGCTAAAATGGGTAATTGTCATGTCAGAGATCCAGTTCTTACTATACTACAAATTCAACACAACACATCAATAAAATAATTATATTCTGTTTGTTTGAACTGCTAGATATAATAGTAATACACCAGATATATTAATATTAATTTTATTATCCCATTTGGAATTCATTTTCAGGGACTTTTTCTTCCCAAACCACATGAAACAGTGCGTTGTCCATGTATGTTGAATACTTCATTGTAAAACATTCTCAGTCTGGACAATAAATGCTCTGCTAGAATGCATGTTAGATTATACAGCTCTATACTGTATGAGCTGAATCATCACATTGGAGTAGAACAGAACATTATGAACAAATGTTGCATAACACCAGTATTTCTATTTTTTCTCTTTTCTATTTAAAAGTTTTAGTAATTTAGTTGTTTTTTTGTTTTTTTTGTAATTTTTTATTATTTTTATAAATATTTCTATAGTTTTTAAGTTTTAGTTATTTTAGTACTTCAGCTAAACACAAATGGGAAAAGTTGTTGATTCTGTGTGATTCTGTAGTTCAAAATGTTTAGTGTACAATTTGTTTTAAAAGTTCTACAGATTAAAACTGCTGGATCTCATGCTGTAGAAACACATTACTACAGTCAATAATGTGAAATTAATAACAGATTAGACTCCGGATGAGATCGGCTGATCAGATCATGACATGATGATTATATCTTTATCATCAACAAGCAGCCAACATCATCTGATCACATTTTCTCTTGCTGTTCCATAAACACAGTTACAGCAACCAGAGAAAAACTAACAATGAAAAGTCAAGAGTCAAACTGCCAAACTGAAGAAAACACTGATCACCATAATGGTGACATCAAACCAAACTATTATTTTCAATAAAACTTCAACACCTAAATCCCTGTTAATTCTCAATAAGAACTATTGCACAAGTATGACAGAAATAAAGTCAATCTGGTTTATAATAAGTGACGCCAGTAATGCTGTTTTTGGAGTTATTTAATGATGCTGAACCTTGACGTCAAACAAATGTTGGGGTTTCACTTTCAACCAAAATTTGACATCTGAGCAACATTTGAGTCCACATCCAATGCCCAATGAGAAGCTTCCCACTGAAAGCTTTATAAGAATGTTAGGGGAAAATGTTCTAATGTTATTACTAAACATTATTAAAATGTTGTTAAAGAATGTTATCCTACCTTTTAGCAGAAAATTATGGAAACATAAATAATACTTGCTGCTGAAAACATTCCCAGAACATAAAAACATTCTAGCTGGGAACACAAGACAAGAATGAAGGAGGCTGATGATACTGTAGAACATTTATTACAGAAGGCAGATTAAAAACTTACAGTAATAAGCATATGGTCCAAGCTGTTTCTTCAACACAAATATATTCCATCATTTTCCCCAAAGAAAACACAAGTCAAGCATATGCCCATGATCGTGTGTAGATCCAGAGACACACTGAGATAAGATAAAAGAACCAACTATTGTTTGGTCATGGGTTTACAAGGACAACAGAGATGGATATTAAAATAATCTATAATCAAAATCCTGTCAGCAGATGGAACAACTACAGAAAAAAAAAATTCACCAAGAAAATTCTTATAATCAGGAGGCCCATATATATATATATATATCTCAAAGCACAAAGCAGTGAGTGAACCACTCCTCCATGTTTTGTCCCTCACATTTATTCCAAGGCAGTTTTTCTTTAAAATAAACCATATTTTAATTTCATTGAGACACATATAGATGCTCACAATCATTTTTTTAAACAAGTAATTTGTAAATATATGACTAGTGTAAAACAAGAGTGACTAGAAGGAAGTATCCACACCACCAGAATCCCAAGATCCCATGAAATCAACTGATGTGGATTGTACTTTACTTTTTTCCCTTTTAAATTGCTGAAGATATTTTTGAGTTGCTTTTCTGCAAAAGAACGTCTGTAAATTTGAAATGTAAAGTGACTTAAAGCCACAGATTAAAACTCACTTAGAGTTCACTGGTTCTTTAAAATATAGTTACATTGATGTTAAAAACACTCATATGATACTCTTCAGTTACAGAAATTATTTGAAATATATAAGCACATTATATGATGAAAACAGTACAAAAAAAAATCCTTCACTCTTCATTTCTGCTGCAGATGAAGTTGAGTCTGTCAGTCTCAGGACGGCTGATCCAGCGCTGATCTCCTCCAGACTGAACTGCTCCAGATCTCACTGCAGACTCACAGTTCTCCACTGCTGTGCCGTTCCCTGGAGCCCAGTTCTGATAGCACACGGTGTCTCCGCTCACCCAGTACCAGAGGCCCAAAATGTGGGAGTAACGTAAACCCAACCACACCGCCTCAGTAGACGCCTGTTTAGCCACATTCATCACACGACGCTGAATCTCTTCTGAATGAACCGAGACCAGATCCACATGATTCTGTCTGCAGTATCTCAGAGCTTCAGACCACGTCAGCTTCTCTTTGATCAGAATCAGTTTATCTGGACACAAAACAAACCACAAGCAGAAACTAGAGAGAGACTGATCAAAAACAACATGCAGAACAAACACTGTGGAGGAATTTGTCATGTCAGACATGTAGTGTGAACTTTAAGATATCTGGAGGTGATGGATGGATTGTGTGTGTTTGTGAGGATCTGCTCACCTTCATGACACACAAAAGGAAACTGGTTGTTGCAAGAGATGTCTATCCATTGTCCCTGAGCGTTCTGATAGATCGCTGTACAGTTTTCAATACCTCCAATATTATTAGGTTCACCAGGATTCCAGTATCTGAATGAGGAGTTACTCTGATCTGACCACTGCCATGAGTCTCTGAACAGACCGATCCAGATCCATGATCCAGATGAATGATGATCACTAATGAACTTCTGAAGCTGTTGATTCTCATTCTGGTTCCTCACACTGACCAGATCAATGTGATTCTGTCTGCAGTAACTCTGAGCGTCTCTCCAATTCTTCCCCTGATTGACAAAGACGAGTCCTGTGTTCGCTTTAAGAAAAACAAATGGAAACAGATTCATGAATCAGTTTGTTCATTATTCTTATGCTGCTTTATGGTTTGATGTGAATAAGAGCAGCAGTGGAAACATCAGAAACACGTGTCTTTCAAAGACTGTTTCTACAGCTGATGATATATTAAATATTCACAATATACTGATTGTGCTGATATAACATTCAAGTATCATTTGTGAATTTTCTTGGTAATTTTTAACTTTATATTTCTCCATTATGTTGAAAAGGCTCAGTAAGGTGATTTTTATTGGTGGTTTGGGAATTATTGACAGCTGTAACTTAGTCCCACCCCCAGAGTTTGATGTAACCTGTCATGTTCCACTCTAACACTGTGGACGGCTCGAGTGTATTCAAGCCATAGATGAGTGTGTGCAATGCTGAAAACCCCACACACACTATCACAGATATTACATATATATATATATATACACACACACACACACACACTTGTTAACCCACAGCATCGAGTGTCTTGAACCTTCTATTGAAACAGTGACTGGACTATTAGACTTTTGACCGATGCACCATGATGATCCCAATTAAGTCAGAACCAGAAACCTACTGAACACTGTTATGTTTTGTTACACATTTCTCTAGAATACTTGATTCAGACACAAAGAGCTGAATGAGAGAAACAAACAGATGAAGATGTTTCATTGCAGCTGAAAATATTCATTAACTAGTCCAAAATGTTGGACTAGTTACATTTTGTAGACTAATAATATATACAAATATATTGTTGCAATATTATTGTTAGTGTTTGTCTTAGTCCGAGTGTTTTTTTTGTTGTTTTTTACGTTGTGATGGACATTGTGTCAGTGTCAGTGAGCTCACTAAAATTGAATCTTGATGTTTTTACTGGCTTTACTGAAAGTTGAATAAAGCAATCAAGCAATTTCACACAACTCAGGGTGTTCAGATGGTTTATTACATCTACTTAAAAAATAGAATAATCTTTTTGAATTACAATCTCCAAACAAAATGACTATTTCATATTTTTTAATACGGGTAAGAAAGTAAACTATTACACTAACAAAACAAGAACTGAACTTTGTTCTCAGGATGAGAGTTTTGTTCATAAAAATGAAGATGGGGCAAATTATTGTACGTCTATTATGCTGAAATTTTACACATTTATTAATTCATTACCATTGGCCTAAACAACATAGTTCTTAATTCATAATTCACAGTATAAATTTTATAGAGAAATATAATTCTCTATGGTCTCTAATGTCAGATTCCCACAGTTATCAACAACAAAACATCAACATTCGCTCAATATCGGATTATTTTCTATACAGAAGTTGAAAGTGGACATATTCACAGTCTCCCCTATATTTATGATTACATTAAAAAGTAGCAGAATTTAGTACAGTAATTTTCTACAGTATACGGTGTATCTTTTTATAAATGAATGTTTATTGTCATTGTAGGGAGCTGAACTTACTGTTGTTAGATGAACTGCAGATGAAAGTCAGGCTGTTACTACATGAGAAATTATACCATTGTCCATTTGAAATAAAAGCACACTCATCTCTGCCATCATGTTGTCCAGGTCCCCAGTTCAGATAGAGCGCAGGATCACCTGAAGACCACTGCCATTTATTATGACCCGTCCTCTCCAGCCCAATCCAGACACGTTCATCATTCACACTCTTCTTCAGCTCGTTCATGTCGTTCATGTTGTCAACGGTGGCCAGATCTGTGTAATTCTCTCTGCAGTATGTCTGAGCTTCAGTCCAGGTCTTCTTCACGTTTATAAAGTGATACTGACGCTGAACACATTCAGATACGGAGCAGAGAGCTGTGAAAGAGAGGGTTTGATTTAATGCTTTTCATAACAGAGTCAAACCTGATGAAACTATAAACCATCAATAAAACAACAAACACACTCACCAATGAGAAGAAGAATGAAATATAGAGTTTGCTCCATTTCTGAGGAAGAAACACATTGAAAAACTCAGATAATCCCATATTCATCTTGGAGTAAAACATGATCATGTAATTTAAAAATAGCAGAAAAACAAAATTCACAATCATTCAGACAATATTAACATCTCAAAGTCTAGTTGTGTTTGAAGAATGAACATGTGAGTTGTTCTTACTTTAGAGGTCGTGTGTTTCTGTCCTGAGTCTGATGTTTCTGTCTGCAGCTTCAAACAGTGTGATCATTATATCTGCTTTCATGCCTCAATCATCATCACATCATTTGTGTACTCTTCTAAGCTAATTTTCATATTTTTCTTCCTCCTTATTTGTATATTTTTCCACCTCTCTTTTTATTTGCATATTGACGTCTGTGTCAGCCTTTTGACATTTTGTAGAGGTAAAATAAAGGTTCATTGTTTCCAGTTTTGTCTCTTGTTTCCTGTCCACTGTGGGAGATGTTGTTGTTGCAGTTATATCCTAACTTGTGCAAAGTAGCATAAATAGATCCAGAGGTCCATCAATGATTCAAACAATGACTAAAGGTTATTATATCAAAATAAAGAAGAATTGCAAAATATATCAAACAGTCGTGTTTGACTGCGAGAGTTCAGTGTTCACAGTCTGGGGTGTGTTTCTCAATGCGAACTATGGTCGCAAGTTCCATCGTTACCAATAGAGTTCAATGTGACTTATGACCACAGTTGACTAACGATGCTTTCAGAAGATGGATGTAGATGGAAGAACTTTCTTCAGCTCATAAAGTGACCCCCATTCACTGCCATTATAAAGCTTGAACGCATCAGGATATTTATTAATATTTCTCCAATTGTGTTCATCAGAAAGAAGAGAGTCATTACACCTAGGATGGCTTGAGGGTGAGTAAAGCTTGGGCTAATTTTCATTTGAAAGTGAACCAATCCTTTAACACTCGAAAAAGCAGTAGATGTTGCTGGAGTTGGCTCAAGCACAGTTAAATACTATTTCAAGCAGCATCACGTGAACATGCAGTGCAAGCAATCAATGCAATACATCAAGAAGCACGGTTCCAAAGAAACGTAATGCAAAATACACAAAGAAATACAGTGATAACTTGAGAGAACCTAGAAATACTCCTCCAGCAAGCCCCAAAGTATGCAGATATTGTGGAAACCAATCGCATTCTGACCGATCTTACTGTCCTGCAAGAGGGAAGGTGTTTATTGATATTTTAACTTTATTGATCCCCGAGTGGAAATGAAATTGTCATGGCAGCTCAATACATTCAATAAACATTTAGAATACATGTGACTACATACCCTTTAACTAACATACTTCTGTCCTAAACAGATGAATTATGTACTCTAATAGCACTAGGCAGGAACGATTTCTGAATAAGCCTGTTGTTCAAGCTATTCTTGAGTTTATCCAGAGTTTTATGGAGGGGATGAACATCACTGTCCATAATCGCCAGCAACTTTGCCAGCATTCTGTCCCTAACCACATGCTCCAAAGTACCAAGCTCAGAGCCGACGACAGAATCAGCCTTTTTAATGAGTTTGTGTAGTCTTTTGACAACCTTTGCTTTGATTCCATCGCCCCAACACACCACAGCGTAGAAGATGGTACTCGCAACAACAGCGAAATATGCGGGAAAATAAACCACTTTGCAAAAGTCTGCCACTCCAGCTGTGAGAAAACTGTCCACACAATGAGTAATGACAATACAGACCAGATTGAGGAGTGTGGTGAGCTGTTTATTGACTCGCTGACACAGGGCAAACAGGGCTCAGACACAGAACAAGTTGTGAACATTTAAATTAGTCCAAATCAAGAACATAAAATTAAGTTCAAGCTGGACACTGGATCCTCAGCGAATGTTATTCCTCTGTAAGAGTACACCAAACCGAAACACCCAATGCACTCTGCAGCCAACATCTCACCAGCTGTGTGGCTATGGTGGTGAACGTCTGGTGCCTAAAAGGCAAACGCGACCTTAAATGCAAGCATAAAGACATTGAGATGGTCATGACATTTTGTGTGGTTGACACAAGTGCACCCCCTGCCATAGGTCTAAAAGGATGCATTGACTTTGGCCTCTTGTACACTTGTACTGTCAGTTACAGAGACACAGACGAAAGCACCAGTCTTGGAGGAGTTTACAGATGTCTTCAAGGGGATCAGACTGTTTCCTGGCGAGTGTACCATACACCTGGACCTGCACGCAACACCAGTAGTCCATCCACCCAGACGCATTCCTCTCACATTACGTAGTCATCTTAAAGAGGAGCTTGGAAGAAAGATGTCATCGTTAAAGTCACAGAGCCAAATGAACGGGTTAATTCCATGGTTGTGGCCAAAAAACCACACACCGGTCAGCTAAAGGTGTGTCTAGACCCGAGGGACCTTAACAAGGCCATCAAGCGGCCACATTACCCTCTACCCACTCTTGAAAATATAATATCCAGGCTATCTGGTGCCCGATATTTCAGTGTTCTAGATGCTCGATCAGGCTATTGGGCTATTAAGCTCACTGAGGAATCATCGAGACTGACCACCTTTAACACAGTCTTTCCGACGCCTTCCCTTTGGACCGATTTCGGCCCAAGATGAGTTCCAACTAAAAATTGATGAAACATATGAAGGCCTAAATGGAGTCATGGCTATAGTCGACGACATTCTTGTTTACGGGAAGACTAACGGTGCGTTCACACTTGTAGTTCAGTTCGTTTGGTTCATTTGGTCCGGACCAAAGAAGAAAAAAAAACAATTTAGTCCTGGTCCGGTTAGCGTTCAGATTGGCAATTTTATCACCGAACCAAAAGATACCGAACCTAAAGGCACAGGGATACATTCACAACGTGATTGGTTGGATTTTATGACATATTGCCTATTTTGAGACGGAACTTACCGAACATCCAAAACAATGCTGTGTGCTGAGGTAAATGCGCTTGTTGTGTGTTTGTATCCTGCATGTGATGGTATTTTGGCCAGCTGGGAACTCGTGAAGAGCTTATAAAATGTGTAAAGGAGTCAAAACAGCGGCGGGAATCCATCCGTCACACACACACAAACGATCTGCTGCATGGAGAGACGTGTCTGATGCCTGTGATGGGCAAACTCGCGACTATGACAGGAAAAACTGACATGCGTGAGGATTCTGTCCATTTTAGGGTCTCGTCTTCCTGTTTTTGGTTCGGTTACATGTCTTTGGTCCGTGTTGCGTTCATATATCATTCGAACCGCACCAGAGTTCGTTTGGAAGCGGACCGAGACCCATCTTTTCAGCTGTCTCGGTCCGCTTGTTTGGTGCGCACCAGGGTTCGGATGGTAGCGTTCACATATGTTCAAATGAACCGCACTAACCGAGCAATCGCACCAGGGTTCGTTTTAATCGAACCAAACATGACAAGTGTGAACGCACCCTAAAGCCGAGCATGATGAACACCTCTGTGCTATGCTACAGCGTTCAGGAGAGAGGAGTCAAGCTCAATCCAGAAAAGAGCATCATCTGCCCTACAGAGGTGAGCTATTTTGGACATCTCCTCACTGCTGAGGGAATAAAGCCTGACCCTGCCAAAGTCACTGCTGTGAGAGACATGGAGCCACCTAAAGACAAAGGAGAACTTGAGACAGTGCTAGGTATGATTAATTACCTCTCCAAATTTGCACCTGGCCTCTCTGATGTCAACGCACCATTGCACCAGCTCTTAAAGGAGTCAAGTGAGTTTGTCTGGGACGTCCAGATTGACAAAGCCTTCAAGAGAATAAAAGAGCTGCTCACATTTGAACCAGGTCCAGTCTTAGCCTATTTTGATCCTCTCAAGGAGCTAAGGTTGCAAGGTGATGCCTCCAAGTACGGGCTCAGGGCAGTACTACTTCAGGATGGAAGACCCATCGCATACGCGTCAAAGTCTCTCTCTGAAAGCGAAATCAATTGAGAAAGAACTCTTTGCCTTATTGTTTGGCTGTAAGCGTTTCCATCAATACATCTACGGCCGCCAAGTCATCGTTGACAGTGACCACAAGCCCCTTGAGTCAATAATGTGAAAACCCTTGGCATTGGTTCCCCCAAGGCTACAAAAGGATGATCCTTCAGCTCCAGAAGTACATCTTCATCATTGTACATCGACCTGGCAATAACAACCCTGTCGCAGACACGTTGTCCAGAAAGTCACTTTCTGACCAGGATACGAGGGAATGTTAAAACATATTCTGACAGGCAGGTAGGGCATCATATTATTTCATTATATTCAGACTGAATATAATGATTGGATGAACATTTTATGTTCCTACACCTTCCACAGAAAATATATATTTATAAAAATACATTTAGACTGTTGAACATTGTGATTGCTATCAGGATATGAGGAGACTTTCAACCAGTATAACACAAAATGCATTGTGTTATAAAATGCTACACCTATTGCACCTTTAAATCTTTTTTTTTTTTTTCATGTTTGTGGTCTTTCACATCTTGAAAATCTGGTAAGATGTAGGTAAAATCATTTAGCATGGGCCAGCCCTTAAAGACTTCATATCCTGAAGTTCTAATAATTACAATATTTCAAAGAAAGAAATAAAAAAGAAATAAAATGGAGTTCAGAAAAAGTCAGGAAGTCAGAAAAAGTTTGTGAACCATTGTGAAGTATTGTGGTGGAAAATGATTCCCAAGATGGTAAATTCATTTTTCAGTGAAGTTTTTCTGGTGGTTGTACCCCAGTTAGGATTGGCAAATCATTGCCGTCCAACAGATGGAGCCCAAGGACTGTCACCACATAGGAAACAGGCTTCAAGAATTTCCCCAAAACTTCACAGATGAATTATAGTTCATTGGTATTTTTAAAGATATTTACATTCATAAGTTCTCAGTTTAACACTGACTTTAATTTTAGACAACTGTCAGTTATGAATATTGCAGCAGAGGGTTCAGTTGCATTTTTTTTTTTAATTTTCATTTTAGCATTAGCCACAGTACTCAAGTATAATCCAGGGATCTGTACATCTGCAATATAGTGATACACAGATAAATGATGATCAGACAAACCAAAGCAATAAAACTCCTATTTATCTAGTTCTATTTCTCTTCATTACTGTACTTCACCTCAGCTTTTATATTGCTATTATAGCTTGTTTACTAGTCTAGTTTTTATTAAACCTATGAATATTGTTGCTCTATGATAAATTGCCTGTGATATTCCTCATTTGTAAGTCGCTTTAAATAAATGTACCTGCTAAATTAATGTGTACATGTAAATCAGCTAAAAATGTGTAAATATGTCTTGACTTCTTGCTATAAGCTACTATTATTTCACTGCAGAAGATTAATAAAGTTGTATTTTATTACTAAACAGCCAGTTAAGTTTTATTTCTTCACTTTTAAAAGCTAGTGTGTTCAGTGACATTAATCATCTGATCCTTCTGGAAGACATTCCCATCGGATTGGATTCTATATGTCAGTTTAACATCTTCTGTCAGTCCTTTCGCCATCAGCATCTGCTCAATCTTAAGAACAGAAACAGCATTTTAGTATTTCACTCCTAAAAACTTTTCACCAAAAAAAAAAAAACTTCTAACTGTAGTTCACAAATATCATGCAAACTATATTAATATGCAGAATTGATGATGAAATGTTCATTTTAGGTGAACTGAAGTACTAAAACTCCAGCTGATTAAAAAGACAATATGCAAATGAAAAGCAAATTTTAGCAAAGAGGCAGATATTGTTTTGATATTTTGTTCTCTAATGCAACTACATTTACAAATTTTGTGTCCAGATGGCATCACTATATATTAAACACACTGCATTTCTACTCACCTTTGCTAAAATGTCTTTCTTCACTCCAGGATCGTTCACATTTTGACTTGATTTGACCATCAGTCTGACCGTCTGTCTCCTCCTCTCTGTGATACACACATAAAACTCATTAAAGCTTAGTGGTAAAAAGTGAGGAAGCAAAATGGCTTCTCTATGGCATAACTGTGAAAACCCCCTTAGAACATTTTTTTCAGAAGGCACCAAAAAATTTTTTAATGTAAAGTTCATGGTAACCAAGCTGCTGGGTTTTATTGTAAATTTCACAGATTCTCAATGTCTGGTATGTTTAATCTGTTTTGCTTGCATTTTGAAGTGAAGTGGTCAAATGTGCTACTATAAATACTCACTATTGTAGCAGACAGCAGCATATTTAAGGTGACAGTCCACATCATTAAACGTTCCAATAAGAGATGTTCCCACGCAAAATTGACTGCCACCGTTATTGTTCGGCTGTCCAAACCCCCATGATCTGAACGTGGATTCGCTCTGATCGGACCAGGTCCAGGGAGCAGCGGCATTCGTCCGATAGAGTCCAGTCCAGATCCAGATCCATTTTCCTTCAAAACCAGCATGCACAGTGTTCAGCAGCTCTTCATAATCTGTCTGATCATCAATGGTGGCGAGGTCAGTGTAATGCTGTCTGCAGTATGTCTGAGCTTCGGACCAGTTCATGTTCTCATGAACAAAGTAAAACATATGAGTCTGTGAGAGCGTCACATGCATCAGAGCTGAAGGAGGAAGATACAAAGACTTTAACATCTTATTTTGTTGAGATTTGTCATTTTTGTGCATGAAATAGGCTACAGCTATTTTTTTTTTTTTGGATGACTGATTGACAGAGACTGTTACATAATTTATGGAAGCTTGTTTCATCCACGGAATAAAGAGTAAAAAAAACAGGTTTATATCTCACAATTCTGAGAAATTAAAATCAGAATTGCAAGTAATAAATATTAGGAATTATGAGAAAATTTAAAGTTGTGAGATATAAACTCAGGCTGCGTTTACACTTGGCATTAACATGCGACCTGTATCTGAATGTTGTCCACATACGCATTGAAAAGACGAAGTGTAAACGAGTTTGTGATCGGAATGTTACAATACTTGTAACTTGAACTTTACAATAAACGTCAATCTTTAAAACAGTTTATGTAGACTTATATGATGCATTGTGGGTCATTTTTCATTTTAACCGTGCAACATTATCTAAACGAGGCTAATGTTGTTTTTATCGTTTCAGTTTATTCATCTCCCGTTTGTCAAAAGTCATTGTACACTATAATCTTAAACCCGGATGATGTGACTTCTGTAACATGATCAACCCAGTTATTTTTGTGTGATCAAATTCTGGAAGTATTCCTTCATTTAAAAAACTTAATTTGATCTAAGACTGGAGATTGCATCGGAAAAAAGAGCAAGTCAGTGAAAGCAATGGGACGTTGTTTAATTGGGACGGTCTTTACTCTTATCAGGTGTTATAGCCTACCCTTGTTTAGTTCCATGGGCGGAACCATTGTATGTGGGTGGGACAAGACCCACCCACTTTTTAAGACCAATGATATTGGACCCACTCACTTTTACCGTCTCTAATTCAGCATTTGTCTAACCAGGTGATGCTACTCCACAAACCACCAACAGAGCACAAAAAAATACCCAAAATAAAAATATTTTTTAAAACATCGCCAAGTAAAATGCTGTGTATATAGAACTGTCTCTCACAACAAACGGGACACTTTTCAGACAGGCATTCCGACCTCAGCGCAAGTCAAAGGAGCGCGGAAAAGGTAGCTTCAGTTGAACAACAGTGACCTGTGGTCAGATGAGAAGTTGTCAGGATATGTCAGTAAAACTCCAATCAGCCATTAGGCTATAGCCTACTGTGCTCGAGGCGTGAACTCAAGAATTGCTCGAGCAAATGCGCCGGCGCGCGCTGCATATTGCTTTATTATAGCTTAACTAAAGCGCTAAAGAAACTACGGGCATGCACCGTCGTTATTCAGTTGTAGGCCTAAATGAAGTTATGAAATTGCCAAACATGCGATTAAAGCTGCCTCGAAACTGTGCATGCATGTATGTATTTGTTGACATGGTTTAAAGTTATTGTTATCCAATTTGTTGGCCTTAAAACGTATTAAAATGCATATATGTACACCAAGAAAATCAAAATTTTTTCGGGGGAGCATGCCCCCCAACCCCCCTAGCATAATACATTTTGTGACCACGATAAATATAAAACGCTGCGTATGGCCCTGCTTCTTTTCTATCTAATGAAATCAAATGTAATCGTGTATTTCTCCAGTTGTGCGCTCTTTGGGACTAAACTTTGTATGCACTGTGTGATGTGTGAAAATAAATGGGAGCAAAGCGCGACTGAATGTAAAGGTTTGAGTCTCGTTGTTCTATTCAAAAAAAAAAAAAAAAAAAAAAAAAAAAAAAAAAAAATCAATAACTACCGATTGATTGGCATTTTATCTATCTATCTATCTATCTATCTATCTATCTATCTATAATTGCATAAAAAAAAATTTGGAGGGAGGACCCACCCACATTTTTTTTGCTTCCGACGCCCATGTTTAGTTCTAATTAATGCTCTTCAATGTGATGTGTGTTATTTTATTTCTTTAATACAAAGATGTTCAGATTCTACCATATGAAGCCATTTGAAGCTTCTGCCTTTCGAACGCACCTAATGTAAATATCGTGCGGGAAACAGAAATCCGAACAGTTATTCAGATACAGAGTCCACTTCATGTGAACAAATGTAAATGTGCCATGTCCTGATTGTCAAATGATCCGATCTGCTTGATTTGATCACGGTGACTAATGTAAACGCAGCTTTAGTGTCAGGATCACCAATCACCATGCCTGTCACCTCTGCGCACTACATCTCCCACAATCCTGCCTGGTTATCACCTGCACTCACTTCACAATTACCTGTCTGCCATCACCCTCATCTACATAAGCCAGCACCACACACACAGAGACTGTCTGGTCTTGTCTCAGTCTAGAACTGCTGTATCGTTTATGACTTCAACTAGGACTGCATGGACTGCTATACTTACCTGAGTCTACTCACCTGTGTGTTCTCCCCAACAGTGATTTAATGGTGTGTGGTGCTACTTAACTCTTTGGACAGTCTTTGTCACTCTTCACTCTTGTTGTATATAATCCTCAATCACTATATTTCACCTGATTGTTAATAAACTGAGTCAATAACTTTTACTCACCTGTGCCATTGAGTCTGTGTTCCCTGACAGAAGACCAGACCTACAACAAACACAACCACCAAGATGGCTGCCCCATTGAGGAATACGGTGAGGAATTCCTGGTATACTCAGAGGATGCTGTGGTTAGATTTCTAATAGAGGTTTGGATGAACCTTTGTACTCTAATGTGCCATGAGGTGTGAATAGGTGCACTTTAGAGCAATATATTCTCAATGCCCCTCTACTCAGCCAAGCTAGTCCCGAAAGACCACTCTTTCTTCCTGTGAATTCCAAGTCTGTCCCAGTGAAGCCCACTCTGGAGTCTGCTCCAGCCCCAGAGTCCAGTCCTTTGACAGCCCCTGAACACAGCCGAAACCTGACCTTAGTCTAGTGATGGCTCCAGCCCCTGAGCACAGTACAGAGAAGGCTCCAGTCCCTGAGTTCAGCCCCATGCCTGAGTTCAGCCCCATCCCAGAGTAGAGTCACAAGTCTACTCCAGCCCCAGAATTCAGTCCGTTACAGTCTCAGAGTTCTGTATCGAGCCCGTTCCAGCCCCAGAGTCTGCATCGGAGCGAACTCCAACCCCTGAATCTGCATCAGAACCCACTTGTACCTATGAGTTAACCCTAAATTTACCTCCAGTCCTTGAGTCCGTGCGAGAATTCCCCTCAGACCAAGAGTCAGCCCCTGACCAGAGTCCAGTGATTGCTCCAGCCCCGACCAGAGTCATGCGCCTGCTCTCGTGCCCGAGCTCAGCAAAGTACATGGGAAAAAAAGTCAGAACTGTGAAATATAAACTCACAATTGCTAGCAAGAAAAAAAGTCTGAATTGCAAGCTATAAACTCACAACTCTGAGGAACAAAAAAGTCAGAACTATGAGATATAAACTTGGAATTATGAGAAAAATTCTGAATTGCAAGATATTAATCATACAAGATTAATGTTGGGAAACCTAAATTAGTAGATTAAGTACTCTAAAGTACATGCTCTACTGCCAGAATCCTCAGACAACATGGCCATCATCTCAGAACCCAGCCAGATACTTCCAAGCCCAGAGGATTCGGAGACCTCTCTACCAATGATTGTTCTCCCCGCTACGGCAGTGGCCATAATGTGTGTTTAGGCCGCACACTGCTCTCCCACTTGTATAGAAGTGGAGGTATTCGTTCCTGAATTTCCTGTGACCAGATCCGACTAAGAAGGTCATTCCCAAGTTTCCTGTCTGTCCAGATGCGACCATGGAGGTAATTTCCAAGTCTTCTTTCTGTCCAGATGCGACCACTGATGTTGTTCCTGATTTTCCTGTCTGTTCAGATGCAACCATGGAGGTCGTTTTCAAGTCTTCTGTCTGTCTATATGCAACCACGAAGATCATTCCAGAATTTGTCAATATGTTATCAAAGACATCATCACCAAGTTTTGCGTTTGCCCTGATGTAGCCACAGAGGCAAATCTATATTCCCTTTTCATGGCCACAGAAACTGACCAAAGTCCCATCATCACGGACGCAGAAATCGATCAAGTCCCTTCATCACAATCACAGAGGTCAATTTGATCCACTGTGCTTTAAGTTCCCTTGTGACCGATCTGATCCCGTGTCCTAAGTTCCCTCAACGCAGCCATGGAGGCTGCCTTGTTCTCCTGCTCTCCATGCTCCTATGTTGCGATCATGGTGACCATTACTAGCATCCTTATCACAACTACAGAATCGGGCATGATTTTCTGTTCTCCAAGTTACTTCGATGTGGTCAACGAGTGACCTACCTGCACCACTATGGCTCCATGAATTACCTACACCGCTATGGCTTCCTGAGTTGCTCCCTGGTTTCCTAGGTTGCCAGTGCAGTCCTGGAGGTTCCCTGACCTGCCCATATATCCCTATTCACCTGCTTGTCACCTGACAAAGCTCCAGGGCAACCACCCTCCCACCTAGGTTGGATTGTTTTGTGCGAGGTTGCACCTTCAGGAAGGGGGGAGGTACTGTCAGGATCACAAGTTACCATGCCTGTCACCTCTGCACACTACATCTCCCACAATCCTGCCTGGTTATCACCTGCACTCACTTCACAATTACCTGTCTGCCATCACCCTCATCTACATAAACCAGCACCACACACACAGAGACTGTCTGGTCTGGTCTCTATCTAGGACTGTTATATTGTCTATGACTTCAACTAGGACTACATGGACTGCTATACTTACCTGAGTCTACACACTTGTGTCATTTCTTGTGCAAAAATGATTTAAAAGGTGTGTGTGGTGCTACTTACCTCTTTGGATGGTCTTTGTCACACTTCATCTGCTCTGGTTGTTGTCATATAAAACCCTCAATCACTAGATTTCACCTGCTTGTTAATAAAATGAGTCAACTTTTACTCACCTGTGCCATTGAGTCTGTGTTTCCTGACACTCAGAAATGTGAAAAATAAAGTCAGAATTGCAAGAAAGTCAATTGCCAAACATAAACTCAGAGAAAAAAAAGTCAGAATTATTAGATATTGTCAGAATTGCTAGTTATAAACTCAAAATTGCTAAATATAAACTTGCAGATGCAAGAAAAAAAAGTCTAAATTGCGATATATAAACTTGCAACTGAGGAAAAAAAGTGTCAATTGTGAGATATAAACTTGGAATTGTGAGGAAAAATGCCAGAATTGCAAGATCGCAAATGCGGGGAAAAAAAAAGACTAAATTGCGAGTCAAGTAATATCTCAATTATGGCATGACTTTTCTCCAAACTGTGATTAAACTCACAATTGCGAGTAATAAAGTCAGAATTGTGAGATATAAACTCGCAAATATAAGAAAAAAGAAAACAAGAAAAAAAAAGTCAGAATTGAGAGATATAAACTTAAAATTACTAGCAAGAAAAAAGTCTGAATTGCAAGCTATAAACTCACAACTCTGAGGAACAATAAAGTCAGAACTATGAGATATAAACTTGGAATTATGAGGAAAAAAGCCAGAATTGCAAGATGTAAGCTTGATGAAAGACGTAAACCAGAATGGCAAGTTTAGCAATCTCTCACAATTATGAATTTTTTCTCCAAATTGTGATAAACTTGCAATTGTGAGTTATAAAGTCTGAATTGCAAGATGTACTGTAAGAAAAAAGTCAGAAATGTGAGATATAAACTTGCAGTCGCTAGAAAAAAAGTCTGAATTGAGAGTTTAGCTATATCTCACAAATAACTTTTTTTTTACAAATTGTATAAATAAAATCATAGTTGTGAATTAAAGTCTGAATTGAGAAAAACTTGAATTAGGAGAAAAAGTCTGAATTGCAAGTTAAAAATGTGATAAATTTGCAATTTCTAGAAAAAAAAAAGTCTGAATTGCAAGTTTAGCTGTATCTCACAATTGACTTTTTTTCTACAAATTGTGATAAAATCGCAGTGGAGTTATAAAGTCCGAATCGTGAGGAAAAAGTCTAAAATGCAAGAAATAAAATTGCAATTACCTTTTTAAATTATGTGGAACAAACAAGCTTCCATACTTAATCCCTGATTAAAAGATTATACAATTTTGCAAAAAACAAAACTAACCTAGCAAAAGAACCAAAAGCAAAACAATCTCCATCATGAAGCACCTATTGGATGAGAAAACAACCAAACTTCTCTCATATACTTAAAACTGCTGCTCTCTTTAACCAAACACACAAAAGATCAATAAATGTTAGTTATTCTGTCTCTAACAGTCCGTGCAATGAGTTTTCTTTTCCTCTCTTGTGTATCTGAATGACATTAACATGACCTGCTTTATCATTTTACATGCTTTGCAAACGATATTGAAATTCATTGAGTGACATCAGAGATTTGCATGTCAGCAGCATTTATATAGTTAATTTACAAACAGTTGAAGCATGAGTAATATGTTGAATAATTACAATTTAAAGTCAAAGCACACCAAAAACATAGTGGATTAATAAAAAATAAAAATACAAGCAGACTAAACGAAACTCAAACCAGCATCCTGATTACCCAAAATGATTTTACCTGAGATTGCACAACTAAAACCAGCAGCCGGATTTAAAGTGGTTTGATAATATTAGCATGCAGTTGTTGTTTATATACTGCATGTCACCCACATTTGTAGTCATTTTCAGTGACATTAATAAAGCAAAATGCAAATTCAGTGTCACTGGCTGTTTGATTGGCTGTTACCTCCGTAAAATCGACATAACATTTGATAAGAGATCTACAGAAAGTTTTTAGGTTAAATGCAGTACAATTTATATAAATAAATAAAATATCAATAAATAAATCTCAAACTATACATATATCCCACAACTTTTCTTCATAAAAATGGCCAAATAAATGGGAAATTTTCCAATTATTTCCCATAGAAATGAACGAGTAATTTAAAGTAAGCAAGATTTGTTTCACCGACACTGAAATCATCACTTATGAATCCTACAGAAGCACATACCAGCATTTCAGCAGGAGAATTATAATCTTAAGAGGTCTGTACAACTTCATATTATAGTGGAAGCTTGTAAACAAAACACCTTCACAGTGTCACATGAATGACTTTACATTTCAGTTGCACTTGTAAATAGATAAATAACTTAATCATTTATGTATATGGTTGGTATAGATTGGAGAAAAAAAAAACGGTATTGGCCAGTCTCTAATTTCACAAAAATGTAAAACTCAATCTCAAACAATTCCCGCAGAATTACATTCACATAATCAGCTAAAATGGGTAATTGTCAAATCACAGATTCAGTTCTTACTACACTTCAAATTCACCACAGCACATCAATAAAACTGTTTACTGCTTTTCCATTTTTCAAATGCAAGTCTGTTGAGTGACGTCACACTTCCGGTTCTTTTGGAAGACATTTCCATCTGATTGGATTTTCCACGACCGTTTTGCATCTTCTCTGAGTCCCTTCTCCTTCAGTATCTGCTCTATCTGAAGAACACAAACACACTTTTATTACTCAATACTCTTGGTAAGTTCCTCCATTATCAATATACATTCAACAAACTGTACATTATGAACTTGCCTTCAGCAGAATCTCTGCCTTCACTGAAGGATCATTAACATTTTGACTTGATTTAACTGTCAGTCTTACAGTCTGTTTCCTCTTCTCTGTGGGACAGAAATACACAGTGATCAAGTGCTCAAAATAATAAAGAGTAACAGAATATGTTGCTGTTTTTCGATCAAAGCAATCTAGTGAAATAACTGTCAGTCATGCTATTTACTACTTATTTTTTACAATTTTTGCAATAAAACACAATTAAAATGAAAATTTGTAAAAGTAAATACAACAAACGAAGAAAAACAATAAATACAATAAATAAATGTAATTGCAAATTCAATTTTTTTTTTTCTAAACATGTCAACTTTTGCACCAGAAGACTGTACAGTATTTTACTGCAAATGAGAGACAAAAATCAAGTTTAATCTCTGATGATATGCATGATAAATCTCAGAAAGTCAGCTTCGAACACACAAATACAGATCTGATGTTTATGACCATAATTTGGCGTCCAAATTCCTTTTCTATTCCAACAGCAGTTTAATGTAAGTTTTGCACTTTTAAAGTCAATAAAGCAGTGAGGTGTGTGTGCAAATACTCACCAGTGTAGCAGACAGAAGGCAATTTATTTTGACAGTCCAGATCATTAAGAGCACCATCAGCCACTATAACGCAATACTGGTTGCTCCCATAATTGTTCGGCTGCCCTGGAGCCCATGGCATGAACGTGGATTTGCTCTGATCGGACCAGATCCAGGGAGCTTTTGCGTCCTTCCGATGAAGTCCGATCCACACATGCCCTTTATAATCCTTGTGTACAGATCGCAACAGCTCAGAGAGATCCATGTGGTCATCAGTGGTGGCGAGATCAGTGAAATGCCGTCTGCAGTACCTCTGTGCATCAGACCAGATCATACTCTCAGGAACAAAGTAAAACATGCGAGACTGTGAGAATGCCACATACAGTGCTGAAGAGGGAAGATACAAAAATGTGTTTAAATGGCAGTTTTGTGCATAATACACAACTATTTATTGTCATAGTTTCAAATCGGGTTAAAGTTAACTGAAACTTGTCAATGATTGACAGGTGCCTCTATTATGTCATTCCTGATTAAAAGTATCAATAATTGAAAAATGAACTAACCCGCCAGGTTCGCAAAGAGCAAAACATTCTTCATCATGAACAACCTATAAGAAAACAAAACTAAACATTTTAAAAAGAAATCAAATTACTGCTTAAAACACCAGTGCTTTACAGAGTGATCAATGTTTCTTTATGTTAAATATTTCTATTAAGCAATAAAAAAAAATACCTTTTTCCTCAAAGTATTGAGGTGAATGGCATTACCCAGACTCTGTCATTTTATGTACTTTGCAAAAGACATTAAAATTCAGAGATTTGCATGTCAGCAAATTCATATTATACACCAAACACACACATCAATCACTGTCAACTCAACCCCATCCGAGTCTTCAAGTTAGATTGATTATAAGTCAATGCACATTACTAAAAGGTTACTTCACTTCAAAGATCAGAAAATCAAAAACTCTTTTACCATTGGTGTACCTCAGGGTTCAGTGCGTAACCCGTTTCTTTTGTGGTTTCACACAAGCTCACTGAGACACACACGACATGCATCTCTATCCTCTCATCCTCAACCACACCAAAAGGTCATTATTTATATATATATAAATGTTATGTTATAAAGTACATTCTTCATATTTGTGTTTTTCCTGATTTGTAAGTTGCTTTGGCTAAACCCTCTGCTAAAATGAATAAATGTAAATGTGGTGAAGCCAGAGCCGGTCAGCGTCTGCAGGTCCCCCTGCTTCAGGCCTTCACATCCGGCTCATGCAGCCTTTTTCCAATGAAATCTTGCTGGGGTCGACACTTGGATTTCTGGAGACACTTAATGTGCACAATATTCAGTTTATAAAAGAACCTTGGGGATGAACTACAGATGTTTAGTACACAAGGAGGCCTTGCTAAAATAATGATGGAAACTGGGACAAAAGTAGTTCATAAAAGCACTAAAACATTCAGTCTGTCTTCAATAAATTATGGAAGAAAAAATCATTACAAAGCATAACAAACAAACCATGGGCGTGTTTAAATGTACAAAACACATGATAAACAAATCAGGAGGCCAGTTATAAAGGGCCCATTATATGTTTATACTGTATCTAAAGAACTAGTCTGACCAAATCATCATCATCATGATCAAACTCGATTTATTGTATTTTTGTAAATGGCCATTGCTGTGACAATACTGTACCAGAGTCATGCAAACCAAGCTTGTTTGAATTTTGATTTGACTGTTGAGAGAGCGTGTAATGACCATCGTCTGCTCTGTGACATATGCATCAGTACAGATGTGTAGGAAATCACAGTCAATTTATACAGTTGACACCATTATACCACTATATACACCCACAGAATGATGCCACTGGCCAACAGACGATCCAGAAGAGAAGTTTCCATGTGAAAGCCTGTTTAAGGATTCAAACAAAAGCAGCGTATCATTTGCAGCTGCTGCACCGATGACCTGGTTGAAGGGGTCAAACTAATGGAACACAGAGAACAATTCCAACTCACCTAGCCAAAAAACTGCCATCTATTGACTGACGATATGAAAAGTAGATTATATTGTAATGCCATTGCAAATCCTGGAATGCACTAGTTAATGTGATTATGTTCAGCAGTTTAAGGGGTGGGGGGGTTCAGCAGGGTCAGCGGGCTAGAGAGTTCAGAGTTGGAAGTGAGAGGTCAGTGAGTTTGAAAGCGATATTAAAGGACTATAGAAAGAAATAAAGTCTCAGAACAAGAAAGAACCCACCTGGTTGCTACTAGTAGTGAAACACTACATTTGGCTTCAGAGAGACAGACTTCAACACAAGATTTGAGCATTCACCGCTGAGATGGACAACAGTGTGTGGCCGAAAGTGAAAAGAGATGCGGGAAGAGGTCGCAGGCCCATACCCCAACCTTGGATAAGGACAAGGGGCAACGAGTTTAGGAAGGGGTTATACAACACCCTACAGAGACTGTTATGGTAGTGGGTTGGTCTTATGTTGGAAATTTCTGCCACATACCCATTATAGTGGCAGGAGTTGCTTGCACAGCCCTTGTTGACACCGGATTAAATGCAACCCTAGTTCGGCCTGATCTTGTTTCAGTGGGGACAGCTTTGGTACTGATGTCTACTCATCTGAAAAAAAAAAAAAAGGGAAAGGACTGTTTGTTTGACAGAGGGTCTGTCCATGTCGTTCCATGCATCGGTGGCTGACGTGCAGGACCCCAGCATTCTGCTTCAAGCCTGACCCCAGTGCCCCTATCTGTACATCTGCCTATATGGCTTAAGGGAGTAACAAAAGGTGTGCTTGTGGTGAGTCAAAGAGGACTTCAAGGACATTTTTGCCCTCTGTGAAACTGAGGTGGGTCTAACCCACTTAGTTCAGCATGTTATTCACACAGGAGATGCCTGACCAATAAAGAGTGAGGCTGTGCCATCTTCCCCCTGGCCTGACATGAAGCTGCGGATAAGGAGTTGGAGGAAATGCCATAGGCGGGTACAGCTGAACATTCAGAGAGCCCGTGGGCTTTAGCAGTCATCATGGTGCCATGGAAAAATAGTTTCAAATGGAGGTTCTGCATAGACTATAGACACCTCAGCAAAGTTACAGAAAATGATTTGTACCCCCTGCCTAGAGTTGTCAAGTCTCTTGAATTGGTGGCTGGTTCTTCCTGGTTCTCAACTCTTGACTTGTGAAGCAGCTACTGGCAAGTGCCACTGTCTCATGAGTCTGCTCCCAAAACCGCATTCTGCAGAAACAACCTCTGGCATTTTAAAGTACTTCCATTTGGGTTTTACAATGCTCCTGCCACATTTGAACAGCTCATGGACAGTGCTGGAAGGAATCCCTTGCCGTGAATGTCTTGTATATTTGGATGACCTGTTAGTCCATGATGGGTCATTCGATGAAGCACTCGAATTCCTTAAGTTTTGGGAAGAGTAGTGGTGCCAGGTTTGAAACTGCATCCAGATGTGCCACTTTGAGGCAAGAGTTTGAATTCCTTGGTCACAAATTGGGGAGGGAGAGCATAGGCACCCTGGAAGATAAAATTAGTACCATCAAATACTGTGCGACCCCTACAGACCTGAGACAAGTGAAGAGTTTTCTGGGACTAGCCTCTTACTATAGGAGAGTTGTAAAGGGTTTGGCGTGCATAGCGACAGCACTCTTCCGCCTCCCCAGGTAAGGTAAGACCATACCTTTCTCTGAACTGACAAGTGCCATAAAGCATTCGATACCCTTCGGCAGGCATTTATTGAGGTTCTTGTTCCACCTGACACTGCACTGCCTTTTGTTTTAGACATGGATGCAAGCAACGTTAGAGTGAGGGCAGTGTTATCGTAGGAAGGGCCAGATGGAGAGAAGATAGTAGCATACTTTAGCAGGGTCTTTAACAAGTCTGAGAGGTGCTACTGTGTCACCAGATGTGAGCTCCTTGTGGTAGTTATGGCAGTGAGGCACTTTAAATATTACCTGTGTGCCACACCATTCAATAAGGACAGACCATGCTGCACTCCAATAGTTGATGTCCTTGAGCTTCAGGCTCCTTGAAGTGGCTCGATGGCTGTAAGAACTCCAGTCATACAACTTCACAGTAATTCATAGACCCAGGTCTAGCCACACCAATGGTGATGCTTTGTCACATCGCCCCTGTGCTGCTGAGGGCTGCAGTCATTGTGAAAAGAGAGACGCAGGAGAGGGAACTGTGTCAGGAGAACGAGAGCACAGACTTCATGTGGGAAACTGAGGTTGGTTAACGCACCAGAGTGGAAGTTGCAGCAGGAGCAGGATGAAGATCTGAGGCCTGTGCTACGTTGGCTAGAGGCACAGTGTAGACCCGATTGGAGTGACATTGCAGGGTGCTCGTTGGTCACAAAAGGGACTGTGATACAAATTCAACACAGCAGCTGAGTGTAGTGCTCCAGTGGGCATAGAAGGAGCCCATCACCTGGGACGACAGACAGCAAGTGGTAATTGTGTTGACAGCTTGTCATGGGAGTACAAGGGTCTGGCCATTTCGGGGTGTCCAAAACACTAACTCCTTTGCCAGGGGTTCTACTGGGACAAGCACAGAAGGGACGGTTAGGATTTCTGCAGCAGATGTGATGCCTGTGCAGCCTATAAGGGCCCTTTTGATCAGTCCCATGCCAAACATCAACAGCAAGCTGTAGGAGCACCAATGAAAAGAGTAGCTGTGGACATCATGGTCCACTTCCCACTCACTGAGATGTAACCAGTTTGTTCTCAGTGCTCTATGGACTATTTACAAAGTGGCCTGAAGCATACACGATACCGAACCAGGAAGCAGAGATGGTATCTGATGCACTGGTGGAGGGGATGTTTAACAGGTTTGGTATGGTAGAGGTCCAAACTGTTTTTGGCCCTGTGTGAATGGCTTGGCATGGAGAAAAAAAAAAAAAAAAAAAAAAAAAAAGCACAACACCCCTGCACCCCCAAAGCCATGGCCTTGTTGAAAGATTGAATAGGACCTTGGCCAAGCAGCAAAAAGTCCTAATTCTGTATCTGTGGTCAGATGAGATGTCAGGCTAATATGTCAGTGCCATTATTCTAACATTATTTTTGTAACTCGTTACGAAATAAAGGCTCTTACAGGAAAAACAAACCTTCCTGTCTGATTTTATACTGTGCTCACCAAAGACGATATCATTTCACCAAGACCTTGCGGCAGAGAAACAAGTGCACAGCCATATTTAGAATTTTGTGTGTGATCTTGTTTTTGCGGTGGCTCTGTATATCTCTATGGCATTGCTGTCTAAGAGTAATGAGCTGGTGAAGTGGATTTACTTTTGGTGGAGTTGACTAAAGTTATTATGAGCACTGTAATGTTTGAAGCCGATGTCATAAATGTCAGGAGACAGGGAAGATTTTAAAATGAGCGGTTCATTTTGTAAATCTGTAAGACATTACCTTCATGCTGTGGAAATATACACCAGAAGAGAGAATAATAAGTGGAGCGTTAAAAAGACCTGGGGCTACAGAAAGTCTCTAAAAAGTGCAAATGAAACTACGGGCATGTGATGTTGCAGTTATGTTGTTGATTAGCAGGTCATGAAATTACCCAAACGTGCTAATAAACTATCTAACCGTTACGTTGTGTGTGAGCTGGGAAGAATTTGTATGCATTTTTGGTGTTAATTCTATTCTCATAGGTTTATGTTTATGCTATTATTATTATTGTGTATTTTCCAGTGTTAGTAGATTCTAACCTTAGCCCAAAATACCAGTTTGTGTTGTGTTTTTTTGATGAGTGTGCTGGCTCATACTAACTTTGTTTTAACAAAAACTAGTTTTGGACTGCTATTTAATAGCCTTACCTTATGTTTATTCATCAGCGTTAATGAAAATTCTTACAATTTGTGCACATGTTAAGTAAAGTGGGACGGTACTCGTGGCACGTCCTGATAATGCGGAGTTAGATGCGTTCCTGGGTCAACATATTTTGTTGATCCTGAAACAACATTCTAGTCTGAAAATTTAGTCTTAACTTATGGGTAGGGTTAGGTTTAGGGGTAGGAATAGGGTTATCCCAAAAATCAGAGGGAAATGATAGATGAATAACACTGATGTAGAAGCACCAATTCATGATTTTAAGCCTAAACCTGACATAATCTGTAAACTTGTCCCTCAAATCTGATTGGTTGATTCGAATGTTGTTCCAGGATCAACAAAAATATCAGGTTATGCGTACTTGTGCGTGTAAACCTTTTTTGAGAAATAAATTTGCTTTGTTCAGATTCCTAAAAATGTGGGTCACGGCTTATCGACCATGAGCAAGCCAGCTGAGAACCACTGCAATAAACCACTTGACATGAAAAAAAAACCCTTGATCCAAAAATAAGCTTTAAAATGAGAAAACAAACAAGGTTTTTTTTTGTTTTTTTTAAATTTCACTTAACTTTTATTTAAAAAAGAAAGAAAAAAAAAAACAATATTTGATTTAACAATACAAGGCTACCAATCCAGAATGAGCAAAGAGTATTAAAGGGAAAAAAAGAAAATAAGTGTATGTTTACAATGTGTGTGTTTGTCCCCTCGTATTAGAAAAAACAGAAAAAGCACAAATTGAATCATTTTGTACTAACGTAAAATCCATGAACGCCATGTGTCTGTTCAGAAACAAACAGGACTGGCGGGAGAAAGAGAGATGAGCCGTAAGAATGAGTGTTACGTAATGCTCGTAAAACACCAACACTACGTCACATCTACTGCTTCAGAAAAGCGCTCACGCACACACACACACCAGAGGGATGCCAACGCAGGAAAACCCAGAAGGAACGAGGGGTCTGTCCATCAGCTGATATGAAAACCACTATCCTACAGCACACATCAGCGCTGGCCAATGCTATTTACATCAAACAGTGTGTGTATGTGTGGAGGGGGCAGTAAAAGGACTGTGGGAAATTTGTTTGGCAGTGGGTGTGTGTGTGTGTGGGTGGGTGTGTGTGTGTCTATCTAATGTCGCCTCTTCTTCTTGCTGCTGGGTGGCGGAGCCGACGAACGGCCTTTCCTCTTCCTGTTTGTAGTCTCCTCTGCGTCCTCATAGTGACTCTCTCGATCAGCTGATGGACAGAATCAAAAGACTGTCAAGAGTCTGTACATTTCAGTTACAACATACATACCTTTAAAGGCTTAAAATGAGTTTTCCAAACTCCTCTGAAATAGGGAAATACTATTATAATAATCTTAAAATTAAATAAATACTTAATACATTAGTCTTTACTTAAGCTAAAATGGACAATACATTTATCTAAAAAATAAATCTTCAAATAAGCCATCATACATTTTATTTTTAAAATTTAACAAATTATTTTTACTTCAAAATAAGCTAAATATAGATTCATTCATTCATTAAAAATGATAAATATATTAAAAATAAAGCAAAATACATTTAATTACAAAAAAATTACAAAAAAAAGAAAAAAAAAACATTTCACCTGTGCTGTCTTTTGATAACATACTAATATCTAACAAATCCTCCAGGAAGTGACATCATTCTGGAGGGGAAGCAGCAGATGAATGTGGACTGAACTCACCTTTCCTGGCTTCCTCCTCCAGTTCGTCCCAGTCTTTTCCGCTCTCCTCCTCGCTGCCTAGAGACGCGCTGTAATCTGAGATCAACAATCACATGTCAGACGCACAATCACTCAGACAACCAATAAGGACTGTGATCACGGCCTCTGCGACGAACGAATCAATCAGTGTTTCCCATATCAAACACGGTGTAAAAATCATTTAAATGAGTAACGACAATCTATCCTCATGATGCACAGATAAGCATTTCAATCGTTCAAGGTGCCGATGTCACCTGACACTCAAAGAAGCTTCAGTACCAAAGACAAATTCATTGAATCAATCACTCACTCTATTTAAAAAAAAAAAAAAAAATAGCCTTTTCTTCTGTTTCTTTGCATTAAAAAACAAATATATATTTCCATGAATACATTTCAATTCTTCTCTAGAGAAGTATGTAATTTTGCTCAATCAAAAAACTATTTAGCAAAACAAAACAGTACTCTCTTACACAACAACTTCATATTTCCAAGCCTGAGAAAAATTACAGTTTTAACAGGTTTTCCACTATGTTTGGTGCCTCCAACATGAGGTGACGTAACAAAAGCTGCGTTCACACTACCACTGACTTTATTCGCTCCTGAAAGTGGCTCTTCATTTGCATGAAGCTAAACATCTCAACTTTATCGCACTGCTGGACTTGCCTGCGTCACTGTTGCCGGAAATCACCAGCTCAATATTGAAATGAATGGGATTGTGACGCTGTCGCTGTGTGTCGCTGGTAGTGTGAATGCAAAACTGAACTGAGCCTTACCGTTACCTGAGTCCTCCGTCTCTGACGAGTAATCTTCATCACTGTCCTCCTCTTCCTCCTCCTCCTCATCAGCCGAGGGGTTAAAGGTCTCGTCCTCCATCTCAGACTCGGAGTCCTCCTCTGCTCCGCTTCCCTGAGACAAACGGACAAAAACACCACCACCGTTAATAACCGGGTGAATATTTAAAAAGGGCATATTCTGCTTTTTTCCATGTTCATCTTTCTCGAAAAAGGTTTCCAAAGACCCTCCAGCGGGAGTTATTCTCTATATCAGTGTCACTGTTCCTGAACTCCCTGAAACGCCTCCATTGTAGTCTTGAGTTTTCTGCCAGGAACGAACGTCACAGTATTGCTCATTTAAATAATTCATATGCAAAATAAAGGGCCGGGGCCTGTTTGAATTAGTTAGTAGTGTGTTGAAACTGGAGGTTATATTAAAAGTGTCTTGATACTAAAGCACTAAAATAAGACGCCCAGGTCAAGTTGCTCATAGCAAGATGTCTTACCTCACTCTCAGGATCTAGGAAGGACCAGCCGCCCTGTTCGAAGAAGCCCTCAGGGTCGTCCACTATAGTCTTCATGATCTTAGTCCAGTTCAAAGACTGGACACCCTCAGTGTACTTGATATCACACGAGCTGTACACAGACACATTCACTAATCATGTTAACAATAGTCAGCGACCGATAAAGATTTTTTTTCGATGATATATTGGCCAATATATTTAAAGAGGGTAAATAAATTGAATTGCATCAATTGTAATTCATTTTACATATACAGCCTTGGCGATACATCAGTCGATTACTAGCAGAAATATCAGCAGGAGCTTACTTGAGCCACTCTTTGATTGGATCCAGAGAGTTGACGGGCACGGCGTTGATCATGGTGACTTTCTTGTTGTAGTCTTTATAAACGATGACCACGTCGAAGTTCTTCAGGTGGAACTGGACTCGCTCGAAATGAACCAACTCAACTTCGTCAAGTGTCACCACGAACGGAGGCTGTGAGAGAGAGTTGACTCGTAAGAACGGGTGTTTATGACTCTGTATCAGTTGTGTGGAGAGACACTCACCCACTCCGTGACATTGCAGAGGGAGCTAGATGTGGGCTGCAACAAGCAGGTGCTCCTGTAGGGGGCGCCCTGGAACCTGAAACAGTCACGTGAATGATGTCACATGATGGAGCAATAACTGCTTAGAAATTTGGAACAAAGCCACTGGGTATCATTCACTAATAATTATATAGATTAGTTGTATTTACATGCACAGGAGAACATCTCATGAAAATTTTATACCCACTTCATGTGTACGCACATGAATTTGTTCTTAACCTTAATACAATATTAGAACCAAACCATTGCCATAGAAGGGCTTTGTAGACTTGACACTTACCGATAAACACTGCTTTCATTTGCTAACTCTTTGCAAGTTGTGTGTTCCTGTGACAAACTTACCACTTGTTTGCAAAACTCATTTTACCCAAAAATTGGTTACAAATTTTTCTAAAAATTTGGTTAGTTTGCACAAACTTCTGCAACTTTTGCGTTACCCTGATAAACTGTGCACTGTTTTCAAAACTTTTCAAAGAAAATTTGGGTTTGCGTTAATCCCCCAAAAACACTTATGTTAACCCCCCGCCAAAAAAACAAAACAAAAACACACTTGCGTTAACCCCCAAAAAACCCACTTTTACATTAAACCCCCCAAAGAAACACTTGTTAACCCCCAAAAAACTTAACCCCCTCAAAAACACTTCTGCATTAACCCCCCCAAAAACACTTTTGCATTACCCCAAAAAAGCTTGTGCGTTAACCCAAAAAAACCCACTTTTGCGTTAACCCCCCAAAGAAACACTTCTGCATTAACCCCTTCAAGGAACACTTTTGCGTTAACCCCCCCAAAAAAACCCACTTTTGCGTTAACCCCCCAAAGAAACACTTTCACGTTAACCCAGAAAACCCACTTTTCTGTTAACCCCCACAAGAAACACTTTTGCGTTAACCCCTTAAAGGAACACTTTTGCATTAACCCAAAAAACCTGCTTATGTGTTAACCCCCCCCAAAAAACTGCTTTTGCGTTAACCCCTTAAAAGGAACACTTTTGCATTAACCCAAAAAACCTGCTTTTGCGTTAACCTCCCAAAGAAACACTTCTGCATTAACCCCTTCAAGGAACACTTTTTTTGCGTTAACCCAAAAAAAACTGCTTTTGCGTTAACCCCCCAAAGAAACACTTCTGCAGTAACCCCTTTCAAGGAACACTTTTGCGTTAACCCCCCCAAAAAAACCCACTTTTGCGTTAACCCCCCAAAGAAACACTTTCACGTTAACCCAGAAAACCCACTTTTCTGTTAACCCCCACAAGAAACACTTTTGTGTTAACCCCTTAAAGGAACACTTTTGCATTAACCCAAAAAACCTGCTTATGTGTTAACCCCCCCAAAAAAACTGCTTTTGCGTTAACCCCTTAAAAGGAACACTTTTGCATTAACCCAAAAAAACTGCTTTTGCGTTAACCTCCCAAAGAAACACTTCTGCATTAACCCCGTCAAGGAACACTTTTTTGCGTTAACCCAAAAAAAAAACTGCTTTTGCGTTAACCCCCCAAAGAAACACTTCTGCAGTAACCCCTTTCAAGGAACACTTTTGCGTTAACCCCCCCAAAAAACCTGCTTATGTGTTAACCCCCCAAAGAAACACTTCTGCAGTAACCCCTTTCAAGGAACACTTTTGCGTTAAACCCCCCAAAAATGTGTTATGTGTTAACCCCTGCTTATGTGTTAACCCCCCAAAGAAACACTTCTGCAGTAACCCCTTTCAAGGAACACTTTTGCGTTAAACCCCCCAAAAAAACCCACTTTTGCGTTAACCCCCCAAAGAAACACTTTCACGTTAACCCAGAAAACCCACTTTTCTGTTAACCCCCACAAGAAACACTTTTGTGTTAACCCCTTAAAGGAACACTTTTGCATTAACCCAAAAAACCTGCTTATGTGTTAACCCCCCCCAAAAAACTGCTTTTGCGTTAACCCCTTAAAAGGAACTTTTGCATTAACCCAAAAAACCTGCTTATGCGTTAACCCCCCCAAAAAAACTGCTTTTGCGTTAACCCCTTAAAAGGAACACTTTTGCATTAACCCAAAAAACCTGCTTATGCGTTAACCCCCCCCCAAAAAACTGCTTTTGCGTTAACCCCTTAAAAGGAACACTTTTGCATTAACCCAAAAAACCTGCTTTTGCGTTAACCTCCCAAAGAAACACTTCTGCATTAACCCCTTCAAGGAACACTTTTTTGCGTTAACCCAAAAAAAAACTGCTTTTGCGTTAACCCCCCAAAGAAACACTTCTGCAGTAACCCCTTTCAAGGAACACTTTTGCGTTAACCCCCCCAAAAAACCTGCTTATGTGTTAACCCCCCAAAGAAACACTTTTGCGTTAACCCCTTAAAAGGAACACTTTTGCGTTAACCCCTTAAAGGAACACTTTTGCATTAACCCAAAAAAACCCTGCTTGTGTTAACCCCCCAAAGAAACAATTTTGCGTTAACCCCCCCCCAAAAAAAACCTGCTTTTGCGTTAACCCCCCAAAGAAACACTTTTGCTTTAACCCCTTAAAAGGAACACTTTTGCGTTAACCCAAAAAAACCTGCTTATGTGTTAACCCCCCCCCCAAAAAAACCTGCTTTTGCGTTAACCCCTTCAAGGAACACTTTTGCGTCAACCCAAAAAAACCTGCTTATGTGTTAACCCCCCAAAGAAACACTTTTGCGTTAACCCCCCCAAAAAACTGCTTTTGCATTAACCCCCCAAAGAAACACTTTTGCGTTAACCCCCCCCAAAAAACTGCTTTTGCATTAACCCCCCAAAGAAACACTTTTGCTTTAACCCCTTAAAAGGAACACTTTTGCGTTAACCCAAAAAAACCTGCTTATGTGTTAACCACCCCCCAAAAAACCTGCTTTTGCGTTAACCCCTTAAAAAGGAACACTTTTGCGTTAACCCAAAAATACTGCTTTTGTGTTAACCCCTTAAAAAGGAACACTTTTGCGTTAACCCAAAAATACTGCTTTTGTGTTAACCCCTTACAAGGAACACTTTTGCGTTAACCCCCCAAAAAAACTGCTTTTGCGTTAACCCCCCAAAGAAACACTTTTGCGTTAACCCAAAAAAACCTGCTTATGTGTTAACCACCCCCCCAAAAAACCTGCTTTTGCGTTAACCCCTTAAAAAGGAACACTTTTGCGTTAACCCAAAAATACTGCTTTTGTGTTAACCCCTTAAAAAGGAACACTTTTGCGTTAACCCAAAAATACTGCTTTTGTGTTAACCCCTTACAAGGAACACTTTTGCGTTAACCCCCCAAAAAAACTGCTTTTGCGTTAACCCCCCAAAGAAACACTTTTGCGCTAACCCAAAAAAACTGCTTTTGTGTTAACCCCTTCAAGGAACACTTTTGCGTTAACCCAAAAAAAATCTGCTTATGTGTTAACCCCCCAAAGAAACACTTTTGCGTTAACCCCCCCCAAAAAAACTGCTTTTGCATTAACCCCCCAAAGAAACACTTTTGCATTAACCCAAAAAAACCTGCTTGTGTTAACCCCCCCCAAAAAAACTGCTTTTGCGTTAACCTGTTAAAAAGGAACACTTTTGCGTTAACCCAAAAAAAAACCTGCTTTTGCATTAACCCCCCAAAGAAACTTTTGCGTTAACCCCAAAAAATCCCTGCTTGTGTGTTAACCCCCCAAAGAAACACTTTTCAGTCTGCACCTACTTTATTTAAATTTTTCCCACTTACCCGAGATCTCTGAAAGGAACCTCAAACTCCAGCTCTTCCTTGGTGAGGGACTCGACCTTCTCGATGAAGTTCTTGAAGGCGGATTTAAGTTTGTGTCTCATTTCTCGTTCCATCTGTTCGGCGTAGAGGTCGTCGCGATCGTGCATGTGCTGGTGTTTGCCCAAGTCTGTTGTGATCTCGCCCACCTCCGTGTAGAACTGCACGTCCGTGTGGCGCTTCTTACCAAACATGATGGCGTTCTACAACAGTCAGAAAGCTTTGTTAAATTCAGTCAATGTACTGAGAGAAACAGAAGGAATGCGTTCAGAATGGAGCCCGTCACACCAGGGTTATCGCTAATTACAACTAAAATTAAACTAAAGAGATAAACAGTTTGTTACATGAAAAATAAAAAACATTTGAAATAAAAGAAATGCCTAGCTTAACTTTTCGTAGTTGCTAGTTGTCAATGCATCATTTCTGACTTTAGTTTAACTTAGAAGTTTTCTTCTTTATCCACCCCCCAAAACACTTTTGCATTAACAAAAAAAAAAACTTGTGCATTAAAAAAAAAAAAAAAAAAAAAACACTACCAAAACAAAACTTAACTACATACACAACTAAAAACAGCTGATAAAAAAGAAAAAAAAGAAAAACGATACTACTACAACTTTAAAATAAAAAAAAAAATACAGAAAATATAAAAATGAAAACCAATTCAAAATATTAACAAAAACTATAATAGTAAACAAATTATACTAAAATGACACTGCGTCACACACCTTCAGATGGAAATGCAGCACAATGATCATTTCTCCGTCGCAGGGCTGGAATATGGCGTGTTTGATGTTATTGTACAGGATGTCAACTTTATCTCCGCGTACTGACGTGAAACGGAAACCTGGAGATGTGAAGACAGTCAGTCGTTTGTGATTAATGAGTTTTATTTGATAAAGATTGAGTAGCTTGTTAGGAAACAATTATTGCAATTGATCGATTACATTTTAATACTTCCTGCTCAAATATACAATATTTTTTTTTTCTGTAATATATTGCGATATGGAGAAAAAGGAATGTTCATCAAAATGACTTGAATAGCTGTATTTGGAAAGAATGAATCATTCTAGAATGAGTGGGGAGATTTTTTTTTTGGGAAGTGCAAAATAATTTAAGCTGGAATTTTTTTTACCCCTAAAGAGTGTGAACCATCTTTTTAAGGCTGAATGCTAATCCTCTCTCACCGTTGGTGTGTGCCTCCAACGAGCCCTGCATCCTCTTCTGAGCGATGTTGGGCCGAATGTAAAGGTCTTTGAGTTTGGGGTTGCTGCGGTTGAGGTTGATGACGAGCGAGTCCTGTTTAACGATCCCCTCCTTCTCCTTCTCCTCTGCCTCACGGGTCTTGTAGCGCTTCTGCACCTCCTTGATGATGCGGAAGGCGTTCTGCAGGTTGGTGGAGGGAACGGAGTGATCGCCGGGGGATTTGAGGTTAGACGCGCGGTACGTACTGAGAGAAAAAGGACCGTGTTAGAGTGCAACTTGAATGTTGGTCGTAAAGTCATGCTTAACCTTGTGATGTGCTGAAAATTCTTTACCTAATTTGGTGTTCCAGGTCAAAAATGTTTGCAAATCTCTCATTATGCTGTATTAATCACCAAATATTGGATTCATTCTTTTTGACAACTTGTTTTCTTTTAATTAGTACAAAAAGTACAGTATAAAATTATAGTGTTAAACCCTTATAGTGTTATAAAAACTGCTTGTGTGTTAACCCCCCCCCCCATAAAGGAACACTTTTGTGGAAACTTAAAAAAAAAAAAAAAAAAAACAAAAAAAAAAAAAACACCTGCTTTTGCATTAACACCAAAAAGCCCACTTTTCTGTTAACCCCCACAAGAAACACATTTTTTGTGTTAACAAAAATTTATACAATTTATGAAACTTGTTCGAATAGGATTGGTTAAATGGGCTGAACGGCTGTTTAGAAACACCGTTTGGCATTTTCTTTCCTGCATTGATCTGAACAGCCAAACAGCATTTGGAAATCATACGTGATGAACATTCGTGAAGGGGTCTTTACGGAGATTACAAAGCTTTTTTGGCATTTTTTTTTTTCTGTTCTGGGCCACATTCAAGAAACACATATTTTTTGCATGAGGCAAATCATTAAAAAGGTTTTACAAGCAATTTATACACGTTTGTTCGGCTCGTGTTTCATGAATCAGGCCCAACAATGGATTTCAACATCATGAAGTCTCTTACATCTCTTTGACAAACGTGGCCTCTGGGTTTGGGAAGATGTTGCCCTCGTGACGCCCCAGCGAGCTGCCCGGCACGAAGAAGTTTATCCTCAAATAGGTGTAGTCTCCTTCCACAGACATACTGATGTTCTGCACACACACGAGAAACTCAGATGAGGACAATCTTCTTCGTAACAATGCAATATTTCTTTAACATTGTTATTCAATACATCATCTTAAGAAAAACATTTTATTCTTGAGAATGTTTGAATCTGGCTCCAGATTACCTTGATGGTGGCGATGTGAAAAGGTGTAGCGATGCCAAACACCGGCATGATGACCGTCTCGTACTTCTTATCGATAAAGATCTTCATATCTCTGATATCCTTCTCCCGGGGCATCTGGGATACATTCTTATACGACACATTTGACTTTCTGGCTCTGAAGGGGGAACATTACGAGAGAAGAGAGTTTACATCAATGCTGGTTAACATAATATTTACAACATAATAAAGTTTTTCTGGTTCCATCTCACAAAATAAGTCCTTCAAAGTTTGTCAAGATAAAAAAAAAAAAGTCTCACGAAAGACCAAAAACAGACAAGTTAGTGCGACAATACTGACATTTCGGTGCTTTTTCACCCTTCAATAAATGACCACGAGTCAATCTAGTATTGACCAATCTAGTATTATTAAGTCCCCTTACTTCTGGATCTGCTGTCCTCCTTTCTGCTCCGTCAGACGACGCTTGGCCTCCTCATTCACCTGATTGGCCAGTTCTTTCTGGTGGGCCCGCCTCTTCTCCTCAGCTGTCATCTCATTCTGACCAATCAGATGACAGCAAATGTGAGCGCACGTACAAACCAGATGATTATATGATGATTAACAAATAAAGGCAGTAAATACCCTGGTTCTGTCTGCCAGCAGGGCGGCGCCGCGAGCTCCTTTCCCCAGCAGATCATCGGCATTATTGTCCTCTTCCTCCTCGTCATCTTCGTCATCATTCTAGAAACGAACACAGAAAACTGTTTAGCAGGCATGAACCGACAAATTCCTTCCAATATTTATTTTTTGAATATGGCATAAAACATTTGCGAATAAAGCGCCGTGGTCAAGAAAGTTTTGGATCAGTGAGTTCTCAAACTGAAACAAACACGCAGGAGAAGGACTGACGTTACCTTGAGGAAAATGCCAACGTTTTTTATCTTCTTTTTCACAGGGGTGAGGATGGTGGCTTGATCCTCCTGTGGATGGACACATGAAGATGGATCATTGAAAAGCATTTAATATAGATTCACTCACAACAGGCACTTTCAGCCCATGAAATATTAAGAAGGTAAAGAGCATAACCCACCTCATTGATCTGTATGGTGTCTCCGACGAAGAGGGCGTATTTTTTCTGCTCGTCTTTCTTTCCCTCTTTGTTGATCAAATCAGCAAGTCCCAGACTTATACTGAAAACCATCCCTTCACAAACACACAAGCATCAGTAACCACATGATTAACTCAAATAAAGCTGGAATCATGATATAGCTCAGACTGATTATCAGCATAAACAAACATGAGTGTTTCAGAGTAAAGCGCAGCACTGTGTTCTTCTACACCCGTGCAGCTCACGATTGTGGCTTTTCACACTTGAAATAGTTAACCCTGGGTTATTCTAAAACCTCAGGGTTATCATGCTCATGTTTCACACTGCTCATAATTTACCCAGGGTTAACAATTAATCCTGAGTATTCATAAACTGACGTTTCACTAAACCCTGGGTTAACGTTCTTATTTGCCTATACGTGGTAGGGCTGAAACGATTAGTCGACATTATCGACAACGTCGACAATAAAAAATTGTCGACAAATATTTTTGTTGTCGAATAGTCTCTTGATCTCATACGACCTATTTGAAGGGCCTGCAATAACGCGGTGTAACCAGTGGGGCGCTGTAGCGCAATACTGTAATGCAGCCCTCCCGGATCCAATCCAATAAAAGAAGTCAGCGCTTTGGAGAGCATAGTGCAAACGAAGTCGAACCCGTGAAATGTGGGAGATTAACATAGCATAAACATAACAAACATAACGTTTAGCATAACTACAGAATACTGTCATGCAGGGCCACCAACTCTCATTCAAACTCACTGTTCTCACGCCACACGTTCATTTTCTCACACAGTGAAAGATGCATCGCAGAGTAAAGAGGACACAGACAACGGCAACGCACCGACAGATCAGGTTACTTTTGATATAAAACTAAGTCTAAGCTTTTAAATTCAGTCAATATTACTACGGGATTCAAACAATACTTGTGGTGGTGACGCTGTTTAACGTTGTGTGGCACATCGCTGTAACACCTCGGTTCAAGCGGCATGTGAACCTATTCCTCTCTATTACAGCGCGAAATAAACATGAATGAACATCAAAAAGTACTTACTGAACTTACTGAAATGAATCCATCTCTATTGTAATCACTTAATCGGAGTTTTAACCACAGAAAGAAGTCAATAAAACTTGCAAACAAATATATTGCACAAAATGTAACATTTACCTCAGGAAAGCCATTCAATGACCAGAAACTCGATAGTTTGTGTGTGTGATATATAATATGTGTGTGTATGTATGTTGTTGTTTCATTTATCAAAAAAACCCCACATAATTACATTATATTTTTTTAACCTGAAGGATATTGGTCTATTCAGTTGGCTTGAAAATTATTAAAAATACACATTTAAAAGCTGAAGTGATTTCCTTGTTTTATTTACTAGTTAAAGTACAGTATAACTCAATATTTTAACTAATTGCTAAAGTAGAATAATCAAACAAAGCTTACTGATTAATCAGTGCAATAATCGACGATTAGTCGATTAATCGTTCTAATAATCGATAGATTAATCGATTATCAAAATAATCGTTTGTTGCAGCCCTAATACGTGGTGTCAGCGCCGCGTTTCGATTACAGATTTGCGCAAAACTTTTGCGATATTTTCTACATGTCGATAAAGGACTATTCCGAAATGACTGTGTTTCCATTAACTGACGTTATGCGACAAACTCTCGTGATGAGTTTCTGGGATTCCCCCGTCCTCGTTTTCTTTTCTTGCATCCTCCGGTTGCATCTATGGGGTGAAGTTGAGGCGCGAGGACATAAAAAGGATGCATAGCCTAAATAAACGAAAAGCATCCTTTGCCTCGTCTTCTGTACAAACATATTGTTCTCTTTAAAGAATGATGATGTGACTGTACGTCAGGTGACCTGTAAATGCGACATATTCCTTTCTCAAATTGCCTGAAAAACCACCTCATGCGAGCAGAATATCTTTATTGCAATATTTGGGAGTTTTTGCGAAATTCACTCGTTTCCATTGAGCGCAATTTGAAGGGTAATGGAAACGCAGCTATTGATTGGATAAACGCAGCGCATAACCGGTTTACATAGGCTAGCTCTAGCATTGAGCATCCTTGTATTGCTAACTGTACTATCAAGTTTACTGAATTGAACTATAAAAAGGCAAGAATAAAGCTCAAATTCACTCAAATTGTTGCGTTTTGTGTCAGCATTTGACATTTTTCCTCTCAAACGCTGAATTTACCGTTTATATACAATAGACAGCGTTTCCGTGACGGAAATACGAGTATGTGATTGGTTGTCTGTAGCCAAGTGTCTAGCTGTAACATTCTAACACCGCATCATTTCACACTGTAGAAGTTTGGCAAAGCAAAGCAGGGTTTCATAACCCCAGCTAAAAAAAGCAGTGTTAACCCCACTTCTAAATTACAAGTGTGAAACGTTCCTTTACCCGGGGTTAAAAGTGGTGTTTAGAATGACGATAACCTAGGGTTTGCTTTGCTTGTTTATAGGGCTGCACAATCCATCAAAAAAGGGTTTATATATATATATGAATGAAGAGTTTGGTTCCTAAACGCTATTATTGAGTTGTCAAAATCAGTATTGTAACTAGTCGGTATTGAAAAGAAACGTAATAATTTTGCGCAAAATGCATTATCCGCTGTGTTGTGGTGTCATATTTTCTCCAAAACGCGACAAACGCCAGTCTCCTTTCTCTGCAGAACGCAATATATCTGCTCGACCAATCACAGCGCACCATTTCACGCACTGTAAGCAGTAATGGCGACGCTCTGAATACACCCGGCATCCTAGTTTTCCTTATCTGCTTTGTACTTTATGATCAACAAAAACAGAAATTAATAATTTTGACGGCATTGATGAACCTGTGGTGGTTTCTGCGGTGGGGAAGAAACGCAAGTCATCGAAATGTAATCATTTACGTGAGGAGATTAAGAGGATGAGGCACTCGGTCAAGCTGTTGCTTGTTCCACGACAGCATCAAACTTCTGTCACAGTCCCAAAACTGAATCATGAACCGTTTTTAAAAGCCATTTTTAATGCCAATGTACTCGGCAAATGTGTTTATTTTAACCGTGCGGTGACGCCAGATACTCTTTAATCGGTAATGACAAACGGATACATAATTGTGTTTTTAACAAAATGCCTGCATATAAGATTAGTATACAAAGTTCAGAGGCTGTCATATATGTGAATCAACTTACTTTGTTGTGCATTTTCAATATGAAAAATAACTTTTATAGTGATGGATTAATTGCTTTTTGAATAAAACAAACAAACAAACAAACAAAAACAAGTGTCATGGATTTATTGCATTTTGGGGAAAAAAAAAATGTTTTTATAATAAACGTTTGAAAAATCAAAATCTTGTGAATTTTTGAATGTTTTTATAACCAAAAAATGCTATGTGAAAGTTTGAAACAGAAAAGAGTGGTTTTCATCTGGCTGCTTTCTTGGTAAAGAAAACACCTTTTTACTCAAATTAATCAAAATGGATTTATAGTGTTTTGGAACCAAACTCTTCATTTCATTTAATGTTATTATAAGGTCATATTGAGTGGGAAATATATTATATGACCATATAATAACATTATTTTTACATCATTAATGATGAAATGTGTGATGAGTATATGAACAGGCAGTTTATTATGTTGAGATTTTGTAAGTCAAGAGTAAAATCTTTTATGGTTTAATGAGAAATTTGATGCATAAATGTATTTGTCGACTGTATTATTCACAGAATGCTATTCTGATGCTGTTGTGTACTACCAGTCACCTATGAGAAAATATTGGTATAACTGTCTAAGTGTTTATTGTATTTTGTATTACTCGTTATTGTTTATTTTCTAATAGACCTTGAGTCTGGAAAAAAAGTTGAATGAATGAATGTAGATAAAAATAAATAAAACAAGCAGAATTTTTATCAGAACCTATTAGATTTTTTTTGATACACAAACAAAAACATTGAACTTTACACACAATACACTTGTCAAACAGCATTATGAATCTTTTAAAAATGCTAAATGAATAAAATGTAATTACAGGAACAAAATACTTCTGTTAATATTTTAATGACAATACAAAATACTGTACAATACAGATCATTTGGGGTCTGAAACGATCAAGTATTTTCACACACACTCACCTCTCTTTAGTTTGAACTGATTTTTTGCGTTCAGCACGAGCGATCCTTCTCTGAACTCAATCCCCATGGCGAACCTGCAGCACACACACACGTCACACACCTGTGATCGCGGCTCATTTCACACGCTTTCGTATTGATCATTTACAGTGCCAACAATCAGACAACACATCCCGAGGGTTTCAGACACAAACCCGAGGTTTTTCGTGAGCTTGCTGACCAGGTCTGGTTTCTCTTTCTTGACGAACTCCAGGACGGTGTTGTAGGCGTCACAGAGCTTCACACCTGATGGACAGAAACAGATTATCACACTGTTCCTCAACACACACAAACACCTGAAGACAGAAGAATATATATATGGTATTTTCTGGAAAATAAACTAAAGATTCAGAAAAAAAAAACAACAACAAAAAAAAAAAAAAAAAAACAGGCATTTTAGTTTAAACAGAAAGCCTAAAATGTATTTAAGGGCCGTCAACCGATTAAATTTCAATCCGATTAATTTTTTTTTTTTTTTTTATCTAATTACATGATGAGCTGTTTAAATAAACAAATTAATCATTAATTAATTGCTCATCAAATTCGGCTGAGAAATTACCCCAAAAGATTTAAAGTCATTGTGTTAAATGAGAAAAGCATTAAATAGACTTTTGAAGGAAATAAATATTATATTTTATTCAACACAGAATTAATTACACAAACTTCTAGGCTTAAAAGGCCAAGATTTTTTTAGAATCTGCATCTGAATTGGCATTTAAATATATTTACAGACCAAAACTCTTCAAAATATCTTTTTAGTGCTGCCAAAATCAACATGTTATTTATTTCAGTTTAATGCGTTACAATTAACACAGCATCCATTTTTTTCCTGCCATCCTTCGGCTAGCATTACATATGATCACGCTATCATTCATTCAAGTGATTTTAAACCATTCAAGCGTGATAAGACATACAAAAAAAATAACTCAAATCAGCATTGGCGAACGCCGCTTTGCGCATTGAGCGCTTTTTACGCTTGAACGGACAAAAACACAGAAAAGTATGTCGAAATGCCTGTTATTGGAGAGTATCCTCGAAATCAGTCTTACATGAGTCAAGAAGTGTTAAATAAACGAAGAGTTGAGAAAATAGGATGTGCGTCAGGTCTTAAAGTGACAGCAGCCTAATATACCTGTTGCGGTCTATGTCATTAAAGGGGTAATTCACTCCTGGAAAGATGAATGTGTATTTAAAATTGGTCATTTATGTAGTAGAAATGTGAAATTATTTTTGAATTTGGAGCTTTCTAGACGGAGAAAAGGCAGAAAATGTATTTTTGACTAATGTGGATGAAAGACAACAACTCCCAGAATGCACTTGTTTTGCTGCCCTTGCGAGGCCACGCCCAAACCACGCCTATCGGTTACAGGCGGCATTACCAGGAAAATTCAAACAACTAGGCTTGCTTTGTTACATATTAATTCTATAAATCGTGAGTTAGTTCATACATTTACAGCGAAATGGTGCTAAATTGCTTTGTACCTGGATGTCAGACCTGCCAACCTTGGAAAATTTTTTCGAGTACCAGTGTGACTGGACGGAGGGGGGGTAATTTTTTTACATTTTTGATAATACAATACACAAAGCACACAAACCCATCTTCTTTAATCTAATTTTGACTGTTAAAGTTTTTTTTTTATTTGACAATTAAAAATTTTACTACACCTGCTCAAAAGCATTTTTTTAATTCATGATTATTCTTGCATTGCATAATGTGTGCTTATACAAACCACAAGTAAATCACATTCATATATTTAATATGGACAAAATTTTTTGTTTGCAATTTCAAGAAGGCTATATTTACATACAACTAACCTGACAGTTGAGTCGTTCATACAGGTTTTGTAATGAAAACTAGTCTACAATTAAGAAACCCTTAGAAAATAGTAAACATTGAGTTTACATGTGATTCATTTAAAATACTTAATTTATTATTCCAATATCCAAATATGATACTAAATCCCACAGAAAAAAGGGTTTCTATTTGTAGCGTGCTGTCTTTGAATTATAAACAAGACAAACATTCGCTGAATAAAAGGTTAGCCAATACAAACATATTTATAGAAAACAGTTGACAATGAATAGAAAGGACCAATAAGAGCAAACGCATCGAGTATTCAAGAATATCAAGAAGTTAGTCATATAACGAGGGGTTGTGATAACTAAAGCGTCCGTCATTTACCGAATCTTAAAAACACGGGTGGATAGTTAAAAATCTTTTCTGACGAAAATAACACAAGCAAGAACAAATTTTAAACCAAACACGGCAATTTTCATTTTACCTCTCTGTGTGCGCGCACGCGTTTGTGTTTATGAGAGAGGGCTCATGCAGCATTGAGACAACGGTCATGTTAAATGCATAAGTAACTAATGTGCTAGTTTTCATACAAAATAAGTAGGCTATGTAACATAATTAGTTACTTTAGTTAGTATTAACACAATAACGCAACACATGTAGGCTATATATGTTTCTCAACACTGAGAATAAATAAATAAACGCCTGTTTCTCAAGACTCGCGCTTGTCAGTCAGTCACACATCACAACATTTTCATAATCAGCGATTTCAATTTTATTTAGATTTGTTGTTCAACATTACTTGTACATTTTATACTCGTTTACCTTAAGGTGTCAGAAGTACCATGACTGCTGTATTGTCCTCGCTTGAGAATTCAGTCACAGACGGCGGGAGTGGAAGGAGGGATCGAGCGGGATTTTGTATTGCTGTCGATTTGCAGTCTCTTTTTATTGATAGGCTGTACGCATTTGTCAATCATCCCCTCTTGCTATTTAGGGAAATGAACCCAGCGCTCAGATTGGTCGAACTCTTTTGCTGGATTTGAGTACTAGGCGTGCACAGAGGAGTCACCGGGTTTTTGCGTAGTATAGAATGACAAATCGTACCAGCGTACTTTGAGGTCAAAATGCGTACCTGGTACGCAAAATGCGTACATGTTGGCAGGTCTGGGATGTACACCCAAAACCAGGAAAGGACAAGTAAGTTTCCATCATTTTCCGATTAAGTTAAAGATTTGGAGCGATGTAAACAGTGGCTGCGGGCCATCAAACACCCGAAGTTTGGAGATGACACCGTTATAGAAAACCTAAAAAAACCGCAGAATATGTAGTCTCCATTTCAAGCACGAGGACTACGAACCAAATATCCTTGCAATGAAGAGAACCATTCTGAAGGACACCGCGATACCATCGATATTCACTTTCCCAGAGGACGAACAGCCTGGGCATCTGGTACTAAGCGTATTCGCCTAGAGGTAAGACTCGCTGATACTAGACTGATAACACAGTAGCCTATATGTAGTGTTGTAGGTAGCAGTAAAACTGCAAACTTAGCAAAGTAACGTTAGATAGACAATTACATATAAGTTGCACATAAGTTGACTGTTATCAAAGTAAAGCCACTGTTCTGTAAAACTGAGTTAGTCTATTTATCTATTTATGCTAACGTTACCACAAAAGCCTGTTGCTGTATTGGTTGAGATGACTGCAGAGACTGATAAATTTGCGAGATGAACCACTGATGTAGTGCAGACAAAATAAAGTTAATTACTGTAAGCTTAAAAATATAATTGACACCCACTTTTGATAAAATCTTTGATCTATGTCCGTGAGTAACCTCAAACGCGCATATGTATGGGCGTGGTGAAAAAATGCGGAACTACCTGCTATTACTGGCTGTAGTTTTAAGCCTCTGGCCAAAAAAGCCTCCGATGATGCAAAAATCGTAATTTTGCGTCATCGGAGGCTTTTTTACAGAATAAAAATGCATAAATCTCTCATCTCGGGCTGATATGAAGGGGGAAAGCACGGTAATTCGAAAATACTAGTTGTATTCTACTAATACAAAGCTTAATGCTAAATCCTGAAGTAACCCTTTAATGTTAAATCAAAGAACGAAAGACAAAAATCCATAATATAATTGGCAGTATATATACACATGCATACACATAGTAACACTTTAGTTTAAGGTCCAATTCTCACTATTAACTAGTTACTTATTAGCAAGCATATTACTAGAAAATTGGCTGTTTATGAGTACTTATAAAGCAGATATTAATGTCTTATTCTGCATGACCTTATTCTACATTCTTAATTCTACCCAATACCTAAACTTAACCTTACTAACTATTAATAAACAGTAATTAGCAGTTTGAGGAAGAAGTTGTAATTGGCGAGAATTGGACTAATCTAAAGTGTGACCATGAACTTTTCTCTGGCTCAGAGAAACACTCACCATGCTTCAGCTCTTTGAGAAGCTCCTCCTCCACCTGCAACAGGAAGTTGTAATTGTCCTGCATTTCCTGCGGCGGGTCGACCATGAGCGTGCGCACTAGGTTCGAGCAGTAGGACTTGTACCGGATCCCCATCGCGCATGTTATCGCTCCGAAGTGCATGTGGTTCTTATCGCTGAGAGAGAGACAGTCACAGACATTAGCGTCTAAGCCAGTGTCGTTTCAGAAGAACGAGCTCCGGCGGATTTCACCATCTCACCTGACGACGCTGAATTTGAGGCTGTAGTTGCCGCCGCTCTGGATGATGGGTGGGTAGCACATCTCCACGGTGGAGGGGTCGACGCCGCCCAGATACTTCCTCTCCTCGATGGCCTTCTCGACCGACTCGGCCAAACGACTGTGCTTCACTTTCTGATGCAAACAGAGACAGATTTGTAGAGACAAAATTGTAGCTTTTTGACTTTGACAGATGAAAAGTTTCCCATCCTCTGCGTTATACGCAGGATAAACTGTGTTGTGTGCGAACAAACCTCGTCTGCGTCCACAATCTCCATCACTCTCTCCTTGAAGAACTTGGTGAAGACGTCGCTGGTGATGGCGGCTGCCTTCTTCATGAGCGCCAGCTCTCCGTCCTCCTTCACGGCCATCGTATACGCCACCACTGTGCTGATGTCCACCTGAAACGCCAGCGGAAGAGCATTCGTGTGTTTATTTCATAGTAATCACAGCGATGGCATGACGATGACCACACTGGTTTATAGGTCATGTAACGGTTACCAAAAAAAAAAAAAAAAAAAAAAAAAAAAAAACTTAAAATAAAAAAAACATTTTATTTGTGATTTTAAAAAGAAAAAGCTGGAGGCGTAACCGGATCTGACCTTCTCCAAGCCCTCGGCCGTGATCATGTCGCTCCAGTTCTTCATGTATTCTCCGGGGAATTTGTCCTTGATGAACACACCGACCGTCTTGCCGTCTTTACTTCCACGAATGGCTTCGATCATCTTCTCAAAGTTCACCTTGTTGCTCTCGCTCTGTCACACAAGCAGATTTAAAAAGATGTTAGCATTTTAAAGCATTTCAGATCGATGGTTTGTCTCCAAGATGAAAACGGTCGATTGAAACATATGATGTGTTCAAATTGGGCTGCATGAAATGTTGAAATAATACTGATATCATTATTATGGCTTATGTGCAGACTGTGATTTAACTGATTCGATACTATACAATTCTTATGTTTTTATTTTATTTTATTCTATATCAATTATTTTAAATCAGTTACAGTATATGCCACATTTTCTAGAGGAAAAAAAATACACATGAGAGTCAGCTGGTACTACTATAATAATATTGAAGGTTAAATTAACTTATTTATATACAAACACTTAAATTACACTCAATGTTTTTGTTTATAATAAATAAAGTTTAGACTTACATAATCATATTTGTACTCCAATTCGCATTTTTGAAATATAAACATTTAAATTGTGGCTGTCATAACTGATTTATTCAATCATGCATTAAATATTGAAGAACATGATAATGAATATGTAACGGTGCATAGCTATATTTATCAGAATGCTGCTTTCTAGAGTCACTTTTCTAGCTGACTAATGAGTTTATGGTCACTGAATATGTTTTTCTGAGGTAAATGTGACGTTACGTGACATTGTTTACAAGCTGTTTTACTGACGTCTTTCCGAGGTTGAAACACTGATTGAGCGATTACACGAGACATGATACGGATTTCAGTAAGTTGTACTGTATATTTTAACATACCTTCAGATGTTCATGTTTATTTCGCGCTGTAACTGGTATTAAAGCGGAGGAGAGGATGATCACATGCTTCTCTTTAACTGAGGCACTAAAGCGATCTGTCACGCCACATTAAACAGCGCCAGAACGGTATTTATTTTTTGAATCTCATAATAAGATGGACGTCATTTGAAATCTGAGACTTTGCTTCATATCAAAAGTAACAAAGATTATTGCGATTTATTGGATGGGAGGCGCTACATATTCTGTTCATTCATGAAAACAGACTAATTGATTCTTGGGATTTAAGAATCGATATCAGTGAGAATCTATTAAAAATTGAGAAATCAGTATTTTTTACCCAGCCCTACAAAATAACATTTTATTCTGATTACATAGTCTTACTGATTTGGTCAAAACAAGTGGGAATGTGGCCTATGAAGAAAAAAATTCAGGTTTATTTTTTTTATTGCAGTGCTTCCCACACATAGACTTTAATTAGGCGGGCCGCCCAGGTATATTAACCGCCGCCCAAGTATATTTGGAGACACATTTTTGCTTTTATTATTTTTATCCTCTTATACTTTTATATCCGCCCAAGATAACGAAACCATCCGTGATCGATTAATTAGTCGTTTCGTACCTGCTCATTATGTGTGCATCAGAACTGTTTACTCCTGCTAACATTCCCACGTGTGCTGCATTTTGCAAAGTCACAAGCTCGCGCAACAGCGCTTCAGACTGCTTCATAGTGATTCTCAATCAATGAAAAGCGCAGATTTATACCAAGCGATTGCTAATGAACTCAAGTTGATGAATTATTACAATGTCTACTTTATAATGTTGGCCTTTATAATATTTTATACGGTTGTAAGAATCTAAAGGATCAGCCTGCAATAGTACAGACATTTCAAAATAAGAGTCCCAGTGTATTTCGGGCTTGTTTATAATTAAATATAATTTCTTCTGGGCATTATTTGTATTTTTGGTTACACAATAAATTGTATTTAATTTGATTTCCATTTAATTCATAGTAAATTATTGTAGTCTCTCCCACAGGAAGAAAAGACTAAGAACATGATTTGACACATATTATTCATTTTATAAATTTACTAGAAAAGGAGAACCATTTAAATGCTGTAATTTTGCATAATTTATAATGCATAATATTAGTATGTAATTAAATGTAATATGCCATTTAATTAAAATTAATTTCAATAAATAAAAATACTGTTAAAAATCACATATTATTTGTTTGTCACATGTAGTAGACCATTTTTGTGCCGTGGGTAATAGGAGGATTTTTCACCCGGATACCACCACAAGTATATTTCAAACCTGTGGGAAGCACTGTATTATTTATTTATATTTACGTTCTATATTATTATTATTATTATTACTTATAGTAAAACACATAACTCTAGAATGATTAACTCTTTCCAAATACACCTATTCACATCATCTGGTGAAAACCCCTGTATTTTTATATAGTGATGTCAGTTTTGTCCAATACCCAGTGTTGCCAAGCCTGCGGTTTTACCACAGAATTGGGCTACTTTAACACTGTTGCTGCGGGCTGTTTATCATGTCTGCAGGTTGAAGCGACCCCAAAAGATATTTAGCCCCTGGTATGCAAACTCTACCAGGGGAACCCTGCCAGAAATGTGTGCTTCACCTCTCAGAGCGGGGGACCCCCCCATGACATGGATTGGTCTTGTTTTGAGTAAAAATTGGGCAGGTTTTGTTGTGAAAACAGCCAATATGGTGCGTTACCTTTTCCCGGACGAGCAGCGTGATCGGAGGAATCCCGTTTGCATTCTCGTTTCCTTTAGTTATGGCCACCTGCTTCAGGAACTCCACTTTCTTCTTACTGGCCAGAAAAATGATCTTAGTCTCACAAAACACCATTATAGTGTCGGTGAGCTCGTAACCAAACAGCCACGTCTGCCGGAGAGAAAACAGGAACATGATTACCGCGCTGTGAGGGTGTAACGACGGTATAAATACGGTGTTTCATCGCACCTGGAGGGCTGTAGATTTGGCATAGACGATCTCCTCGTCGACTCCGACAGACACCACGATGGCGTCCACCTTCCCGAACTCATCTTCACCTTTCTGTGATGGAGAAATATATCATAAAGAGTTATGAGAAGCCACTTATAGTTAGAATTTTCTACACAATAAAAAGTAAAATTTGTAAAACTGCAAAAAAAAACTGCAAAATTTCCATATCCAAATGTATTAGAGCTGATGGAAAAGAAAGTGCTCTTCTGACATGATTTAGCCTTTTATTGATCGTTGTAAACAAAAAAATAACTAATATTCCCACCTGCAGCATGAGCTAGCTCACAGCTACATGCTACATCAGACAAAAGTTTTGAATCCACATAAAACTTTTATGTTATAAACATCTACTTAAACACAAAAGCTAGTTTATGTTATATCTACATCATAAACGTGAATAAAAGCCGAGCGGAAATGGCGTGAAAACATTGTATGCTAATAGGCTAACACATTAGCCGCTATGCTAATCACAAATAAACGGTTGAAATAACCGCGAACTCCAGCGTTCCGTTACGAAAAATAATCAAATAAAGCACAATACAGACTGTCAGACACAAATGGAGTCGATCGAGTGTGTTTATATAACAGTTATATGGAAATGAGGCCCGAGAACGTGTGTGTAAGTGTGTGTGAGAGGATTTTCAGCATCACACACGCGATTAAAAACATCATACATGAATAATTATGAGTGAATATGATCGATATGATGGGTTAGACATGTTTATGATAGACGTTGAGCTCTCTGTACCTTCCAGTTGCCGTAGAGTCGCTTGATGCGGCGGTAAAACGCGTCTTTATCCAGATTCACCGCCATAATATCACATCAACACACACACAAACACTGAGGAGAGGAGAACACACACACACTCACTTATACACACTCTCACACACGCTCTCTCGTGTGATTTACACTATTTCTGCTCTCTACTCGACGACAGGATAACAACAAACGAAAATATGAAAAATACTCGTTCAGTAAATTCAAAGGTGTATTAAAAAGAAGACTCTTCCTCTTTAAAATGGATTAATTTTAAGTGTGGATGCAGTGATGATGTGAATATATCGTGTTAAAACACGCATGTGTCTGATCTTTAGCTCCGCCCCCTTCTGCATCTATTTAATATTTATTTATATATATTTAGAAATCAAACCTGTTTTTATTCATTTGAATTTCATTTAGTCATTTAGTCACATGTATTAATTTCTTTGCTGTATTTATTTAGGCTGCCATTTTGTGTCTATTTATATGTTTATAATTATTAGTATTATTAGTCTTATTTTGAACAAAAATGCGTGAATGTTTAAAATTATGTGTTAAAAACGGAATGTGCGTATTTATTAACTATATATTAAATATTAAACACATTAGTGGTGTTTATTATGGCTTTTGTTTTCCTGCGTTTCCCTCCCTCACAGAAATTCCCGCCCTGACACTCACGTCATCGGGTTAGCGGCAAATGAAATCCCGCCGTTGCGGTCACATGCTCTCACTCAAGCTCCGCCTTGGCCCTCACGTCACCGCGTTCTAGCAGTCCGCGCGCACGGCTTTTTCCCGCCATCTAGTGTCATTCGAAAGAGCGCGAATTCCATCAGAGCACGTGGGATTGCCTCGCGCGCTCAGACCAAACGGGCCATTATGTTGAATGCGTCGCATTTTCAGATTCACGAGAATAATTTTAGCGGTTTGAACATTTTAAGGGATTTTATATGCAATTATCAGAATATATAAATCACTACAGAAACAGCGAGTGTCAGTATATGTAAATTAATTAATTCTCTTCACAATTTCAGTTTTAAATTCGCTAAAAAAAAAAAAAAAACTAGTTTAACCATTTAAATTAATACTAAAGTAATTCAATAATTAATAAATGATTAGTAACATAATAATAATGAAGTAATTTAATAATTAAATTAATGTTTAAAAATGTACATTTTCTGTCCAACTACTACTTCCATGACTCTTTTTATGCATATTTGTTAGAATGTAAGTTTTGTTTGCATTTTTAAAAAAGTGTAATTACAATTGACTTGCTGTTAAAATTCCTAATAAAAATATTTAAACAATTTTAAACCAGAAAAAAACACTATTTGTGACCTTGAACCTTAAAGTTTCTGATTTAATTATTATTTAATTATTAACTAATAGTGTCAATATATGTAAATTAACCACAATTCTCTTCACAGTTTTAAGGACAGAATTTGCTACAAAATCTAGTTTAACAATTTAAATTAATACTGAAGTAATTTAATAATAAATAGTAATAGCTATTATAATAGTTTATTAGTAATAAACTATTATAATAATAATGAAGTAATTTAAAAAATTAAAAATTGTATTTATATTTTCTGTTCAACTACTACTTCAATGACTCTTTTTTATGCATATTTGTTAGAATTTAAGTTTTGTTTGCATTTTTTAAAAGTGTAATTACTAAAATTCCTAATAAAAATATTTAAACACATAATTTTAAACCAATGCTGGAGAAAACTATTTATGACCTCAAACCTTAAAGTTTCTCTTTAACTATAATAATGTCATTTAAAACATTTTTTAAAAAGCTTTTTTTTTTTTTAGTTGTTAAGGAAAGAATTTGCTAAAAAAAATCTAGTTTAACAATTTAAATTAATACTGAAGTAATTTAATAATAAATAATTAGTAATATAATAATAAAGTAATTTAATAATGAATAATTTAAAATATAAATATATATATATATATATATATTTTTTTTTTTCTGTCCAACTAGTACTTCTATTACTTTTTTTATGCATATTTGTTAGAATGTAAATTTTGTTTGTATTTTAAAAAAAAGTGTAATTACAATTGACTTTCTGCTAAAATTCCTAATAAAAATATTTAAACAGATAAAACCACTATTTATGCCCTCAAACCTTAAAGTTTCTGATTTAATTATGACAACTTCCTCTTTAACTAATATAATTTGTCATTTAAAAACATTTTTTTTCTTTTTTCTGTAAAATCACTGCAGGGAACTGAAAGGTTTTAATTGAAGAATCACCACAATTATAATTAGAAAAGCAGATGTAATGAGCAAACAAACATCATTGTTTTGTTTGATTTCTTTGATTTTATTCCATTTGATTGTTCAACTCTCAAACTCCTCAACAGAACTGAGATGATAAAACAGTCCAAAAAGTAAATGAAGAAAAAAAAAAAAAATCAAAGAAAAATCATATTTTCATGAGCAGTTCAAAGTATAATATATTTTTCTGTACATTTCCCCAATATAAAATCCATTCGTTTTTGTCCCACAGCGTCACAGTGAGATTTAAAAAGTTTTACTCCTGATGTGAAATATAATAAAACACTCATTTGCAAAAAATGTACTATAGTAAACCATCATTTCCCTTTTTTTTTTTTTTTTCCATTCCTAACGTCACGGGATCGATTCCCAGGGAATGCATGAACTAATAAAACATACAGCTTGAACGCACTGGATAAAAGCGTTTGCCAAATGCATCAATGCAAAAGTTTCTACAATAATTACTATAACAAAAATCACAATAAATTAGAGCTTCCACAACCGATTTCAGAACGTTTGTCATCTTTTGATGATGTAATGCTCAAGTTACCAGAGTTCTAATGTAACAGTAACCACAGCAACCATGGAACTCCAGTAACCACAGCAACTATGGAATTCCAGTAACCATAGCAACCATGGAACTCCAGTAACCATAGCAACCATGGAATTCTGGGCATAAACAGTGGCTACTGTGGTCAATGTTTGTAAGAGCCTCATTTGACGTCATGGTTTTAAAACAGTCTGTTCATTATTAGCTTAAGAATCGTGTGCAGAAACAACCTCTACGCAAACACAAATTGAAACGTGTCATAATAACCACGTACATGTTTGCGTAAACTGTTTCTGGCCCACATACACACTCACACACACTCACTCACGTGTAAAATCTGCCTCCATCCTCCACTTTGACACTAAACTCCACAGTCGCACCTTCAGATACACAATTACCTTATTTAAATCATTTTAAATATTCATATTTTCATTCCTGAACTACTTTTTCCAATAAATCCCAAGATTGTGTGTGAAAGTCTGTGGATCTGCACTGATCTGATGACGTCTTATACTGGTGTGGACGCTCACGAACACAAGCGTCCGTCCGTCTATGTGACAGTGGTGGAGTTGTGTCCTCTGATCGCACACCAGGCCATGAACACGTCCCTGCAGGACACACACGTCACACACTTACTGGACAGTCAACGACACACTGCGTCACTTCAATAATATCATTAATCACAATGGAAGTGTATGCAACAAACATGTGTGTGTGTGTGTGTGTGTACCTGCAGTGTGTAGCCACACACTCGTTGCTGCAGTACTCTCGGTCCCAGTCTTTGCTCTCTATAGGCGGGTTGTTGCAGCCGGCGCGGACACACACACTGGGAGCGCCTGCAGGAGTCACGGCTGGAGCCGGAGAAACGTTCAGCTCCACCTCCATCTGAACAAGAGAAGAAGAGAAACACTGGAAACCAACGACTATTGTCTGTTAACACAGGGATACGCAGTCAAACCCCTTTGATCTAAAATATATAAAGTACCAGAGATTTTAAATTAATATTTCAATAATTTAACAACACACTCATGTTCACAGTTCTCTGAAGTCAGTTAATGGTCACATGACAACATTTTTTTAAATAAGTGTTTTATTTGATTATTTTGATTTTAAAATTACTTTTTTTAAATGTAACATTTTTATGATTTAATTAATTTATTTATAGTGTTTTATTTGTCATTTTATTTATTATTTTTATACATATTTATGGTTTAATTAAAGTGTTTTATTTTTTGTTTATTTTTAAGATATTTAACATTACAATAATCAAAATTAAAAAAGTTTCTAAAAAATAATGACCCTAAAAATGTTACATAAATTTAAAATAAAAACATTTTCTAAATGTTAGACTATAAAAATGTAAAATTAAAATAAATTGTGAAATAAAAAATAAATCAGAAATGTAAAATTAAAAAAAAAAAAGTTTCAAAATGTTAAACCATAAAAATGTCAAATTAAAAGATAATTTTAAAATAAAAATGATCAAAATAGAACAATTTCTAATATTTATTTTCAATTTCAAATTTATGATTTCATCGTTTTTATTTTTAAATGATTTAATCACTAGTTTGTGTCGACTCACAAACCTCCTGCAGTTCATTCACCAACAAAACAACAGAAAGACAATAAATATAATTTCCATTAAGAATCGAATGTTCGGACTCACCCCTTCTTCAGCCGCGTCCTCCGTTGCCGACGGCGACAGGGTCGTGACGATGGCCGCGGGCTGCGCCACCTCCACCGCAGAGGCGGCCGATGATGCGAGTGGCGCCCCAGCCGTCGTCACGATAATGGGAGCGCTGGCATCAGTCTGCGCGGGGGCGGGGACGATCTTGATCTGCAGAGGCGGCGGCGGCGCCGTGGCGACCACCTGTCCCGCGGCGGCGGCTCCGCGCGGTTTGGCCTGCAGAGGGGGCGGAGCCGGGGAATGTACCATCTGCTGCAGCCGCGGCGGTGGAGGCGTGTTCTGCATCTGCTGGAGGGGCGGAGGCTGCCGAGGCGACTGCAGCTGCTGCTTGGATATCACGATCTTGCTAACGGTGGGCGGGGCCGGAGGCGGGGCCGGGGGTTTGTGCGCGCCTGTGCGCGAGCGCGTCGTCACCTGCGGCAGGTCTAAGATGATGTTGGACGTGCAGATGTTGGTGATGGTGTTGTTGTCGGGCGCGTGTACGGGGATGCGGGACGAGCGCGTCGGGGCGGCGACTGGCGTGGGTTCGGGAGGCGGGGCGACGGCGGCCGGAGGAGGAGGAGACGGCGGGGCATCTAACACTTCAATAGTCGGCTGCTGTGGAAAATCCAAACATTTAACAACTAGAAGTCACATTTGTTTATATGTCATGTGATACAGACAGACAATAGTGTCAATGTTGATTCAGTTCAGTTCAATAACTGTTGATGTTGCAAAGTTCATCAGCTAAAAAATGTCCACAACAATTAGTCTAATGCTGTCAAGCAATTAAAATTTTAACCTAATTAATTACACAATGTGGCGATTAATTAACTGCACATCAAATTCGGCTGAGAAATGACCCCCAAAAGATCATTTAAAGTCATTATTGTGTTAAATGAGAAAAGCATCACTTTAAATCCCAAATGAAATCCCACACAATCAAGCAATATTCCTGAATGTTCCTGTCTGTCTGTACTTCACCTGCGACAGCTGATTGGCTTTATAAGCGGCCAGCGCCTTCAGATACTCCTTCCTGGCCGCTTCTGTCTTCCTCTTGTACACCTGAGCAGGTGAAACATGAAGATTTTGAGCTCATTACTCCATCTTGTTGAGGTATTGATGTAAAAAGAAAGAACATCTAATAACATCTATTAATCTTCTGAACATCTAGTTGCAGGAGCGTAATGCATGTTTGCACCTGTTTCTGCTCTTCTCCCAAACTATCCCACATGGAGGCGACGATCTTGGAAACCTCTCCGAAGGTGGCGTTGGGATTCTGACCCTTGATGGCGGCCTGTGTGTCCCTGAAGAACAGCGCGTACGCCGACACGGGCTTCTGCGGCTCGTTCGGGTCCTTCTTCTTCTTACCCTTTTTCCCACCGACTCCTTTCCGTACGGGAGTAGAGGACGCTGGGATGGCGGGCTGGTCCGACAGAGACGGCGAGAGAGCGATGACGCCGGGAGACACGGACAGAGACACTGGAGAATCCACCAGCACGCTCTTCTGAGCCGGAGAGAGACGACACACGGGGAGAGAAGAACAGGAACAGGAAACAGAGATCAGTTCTGAGCGATTCACCAAACATTCTGAAGAATAAAAGTCTTTGTAACGTAAGAATAGTCAAGAATATTCATTTCTTAAGAATGTTTGTTGTTCTAAATAGTGGTTGACCGATATTGATTGTTTGATGGCAGATGTCGATATCTTATAGAGCTGGTGGCTGATATAAAGCCGATATATATGACATCACACTATAAACGCATGCATAACTGCTGGCATCTATAATTTGCATGTTTAGTAATTAGAGATAAATAATTTGAAAATGAATATGGAAAATATATATTTTAACTATGCAAAATAAACAGATTTGAATTTTAAATGTCAAAATAAAAGTCCCATCTCCAACACAAATAGAAAAACTACCAACACCGATAATTAAAGGGATAGTTCACTCAAAAATCTGTAATCATTTACTCACCCTCAAGTTCTAAACATGTATGAGTTTCTTTGTTTGTGGAACTTAAAAAAATATTTTTAAAAAATTTGGTAACCAAACAGTTTTTTTTTTCTTTCTTCATACTATGAAAGTCACTGGAACCAGAATGTTGTACAGAAGAAACTCGTACAGGTTTAGAACAACTTAAGGTTGAGTAAATGATGACAGAATTTCCATTTTTGGGTGGACTAACTCTTTAAAAATGACAAATATCGGCCGATATATCGGTCAACCACTAATTCTATAGAAACTCGTACAGGTTTAGAATAACTTAAGGTTGAGTAAATGATGACAGAATTTCCATTTTTGGGTGAACTATCCCTTTAAAAATGCCAAATATTGACCGATATATCGGTCAACCACTAATTCTATAGAAACTCGTACACGTTTAAAATAACTTAAGGTTGAGTAAATGTCAGAATTTACATTTTTGGGTGAACTATCCCTTTAAAAAACAAGCTAGAATAACACCTGACTTGTCTTAAATCCATAAAGGTAAGATGTTTACTGAGTTTATTGGGTTGTTTAAATTATTAAGCATTACAAAATAACACTTGATATACAGTACAGTCCAAAAGTTTGGAACCACTAAGATTTTTAATGTTTTTAAAAGAAGTTTCGTCTGCTCACCAAGGCTACATTTATTTAATTAAAAATACAGTAAAAAACAGTAATATTGTGAAATATTATTACAATTTAAAATAACTGTGTACTATTTAAATATATTTGACAAAGTAATTTATTCCTGTGATCAAAGCTGAATTTTCAGCATCGTTACTCCAGTCTTCAGTGTCACATGATCCTTCAGAAATCATTCTAATATGATGATCTGCTGCTCAATAAACACTTATGATTATTTTCAATGTTGAAAACAGTTGTGTACTTTTTTTTTCAGGATTCCTTGATGAATAGAAAGTTCAAAAGAACAGCATTTATCTGAAATACAAAGCTTCTGTAGCATTATACACTACCGTTCAAAAGTTTGGGGTCAGTAAGAATTTTTATTTTTATTTTTTTGAAAAGAAATTAAAGAAATGAATACTTTTATTCAGCAAGGATGCATTAAATCAATCAAAAGTGGCAGTAAAGACATTTATAATGTTACAAAAGATTAGATTTCAGATAAACACTGTTCTTTTGAACTTTCTATTCATCAAATAATCCTGAAAAAAAATATTGTACACAAATATTTTGTACAATTGTACACATTAAATGTTTATTGAGCAGCAGATCAGCATATTAGAATGATTTCTGAAGGATCATGTGACACTGAAGACTGGAGTAACGATGCTGAAAATTCAGCTTTGATCACAGGAATAAATTACTTTGTGAAATATATTCAAATAGAAAACAGTTATTTTAAATTGTAATAATATTTCACAATATTACTGTTTTTTACTGTATTTTTAATTAAATAAATGTAGCCTTGGTGAGCAGACGAAACTTCTTTTAAAAACATTAAAAATCTTAGTGGTTCCAAACTTTTGGACTGTACTGTATATTTCTACTAAAAACTTTTGTTAATATATTTTTTAATAGTACTGAACTGTATTTAGACAAATATGTCAAATCAGTTGAGGAAATAGTTTTTTTTGTCTTTGGATAAATTAGCTACATTTCTTTTTCCTTTCACAAATTTCTGAATCTCAACAAAGATGTGTCAAAATGGACCGAACCCAAATTAATAAACAATAAAAGATTTTGGCAAAACCCACCCGTCTGAAATCGTCCATGTCGTCGTCATGCAGCGAGTCGGACGGCGAGTCGGTGGCGGACAGCGGCTGGTCAGGTGACTGCGAGCGGGGCAGGATGGTGCCGCCACCTAGACTCAGGCCGAGCTGCGCGCTGAGCTCTGATTGGTCAATAGTGGTCAGCTGGTTGTGCCCCAACAGACCGTGATTCATGTCACTCAGAGGGACGTCAATGGTCATCGGAGAAGAGCTACTGAACTGTGAACCGATGGGATGGCCGAGATCCTGCAACGGAAAAAAAAAAACACCAGAAAATATTAATGAATGCTTTAATTAAGCATAATGTATTCAGCAGATACTATTTAAGTGCAGATTTCTTATACTTCAGTATATACTTATACTTTTATACATTCAGACTCAGTTCAGCATTTCAGAAGATCACTGAATTGTGGGTAAATGCGCACCATTCCCAGCGTGGAGCCCAGCATCGGCCCGCCGCCCTGCTGGCCCATCAGGCTCAGGTGCTCCAGGCCCTGCGAGGGCGTGTTCACGAAGGTCGAGGCGAACGAGGGGTCGTTCCCTCCAACCACGGCGTTCCCAGGAACACCGGAGGACGGCCCGCCATCGCCCAGCTCTCCGAAGTGAGAGACGACATCAGAGACGCCGAGCGCGGAGTCCGGGTCGAGGGAGATCGGAGGGATCTCGAACTCCTCATCGCCCAAACTGGGTGTGTGAAACGTCTGGAGGGACAGATGAATTCAACTCTAACTAGTTATTTAGTTTAACACAAGTGTGAAACATTTCAACAAACCAAAGGCTGAAATCCCGACATGACTATGATGATGAGTGTGTGTGTGTGTGTGTGTGTGTGAAGCACCTCTGCGTGATGGATTTGAGCGGGGAACGCGGAGGAGAGCTGTACCTCTGAGGAGGACAGGAAGTGATGCCCCTCGCCGCTGATGGCCAGGTAGTTGTCATTGCCTCCTGGGAACTGTTTAAGATGCAAACACACAACATGAGTCACTTCTCTAATATCAATTCAATTACTTTCAAACTTTAATAATGTGCATATTGGTGCAAATTAATTAAAACATAATGATGTTTTAATACAGAACCAACTTACAAACACTTCCATGTTATTATTATTTTTTTAATAACTACCTTGTAAATACTATACAAGTTATTATAAAATTACTGTAATCACTACAAATCTACAGAAACTCCACTCATGAAGAGAAATTTTAGTAATAAGTAACTTTAAAATATAAAAGGGCTGCATGAATGTTCTTAAAAATAATCAGTTTCACAGAAATAATATTTTACAGAAAATGTATAGAAATTGCACTCATAAGGAGCCATTTAATATTAAAAAACAAAACAAAATTTTACAATATAAAATTGATGCACAAATGTTCTTCAACAAAAACTGTTTCCCAGAAATAATTTACAGAAAATTAAAAAAAAAAAAAAAAAAATGAAAAGCAATTTAATATAAAAAATAATATAAAAAAATGTACAATATAAAATTGGTGCGAATGTTCTCCAAAACAAACAAACAAAAAAAAACTCAATTTAAACTCAAATAAAAAGCAATTTAATATTAAAAATAATATACAAAAGTAAAGAGCTTTAAAATATAAATGAGCTGCGTGAATGTTCTTCACAGACATAATAATTTACAGACAATTTAAATAAACTGCACTCAAAATAAGCAATTAAATATTAAAATTAATATACAAAAAATATATAACGTTAAAATATAAAAAATATGCATGGATGTTCTAAATCTCTTTGTGTTTCACAGAAATAATAACACAAAACAAAAATATAGAACTTTAAAATATAAATGACTTTTCCCAGAAGAAATCAGACTTAAAATTCCCTGTCATTTCCAGGTTTTCCACGAGCGTGATATATTTTTCACCTTCTGAACGGCATCAAATCCGTTAAACGCCTGGGGGTCCAAGAATTCCGGGTCACCGGGCTGCCCGGTTCCGTCCGACAGATCAGAGTAAAAATTCAGGTCCATACCACGTCTCAAAGTAACAGAATCAGCAACACCGAAACCTACGAAAACCGAGTAACGTAAAAGTAACGCGTGTAATGACGTTACAAACGCGCAGAAGGATCTGCGTGACGTCACGAGGACCGAATCGGACACACGCGCTTGATCATTTCGTCCGATTTCAGGCCTGCAGTCGCGCACTGCGGTACCGATCACATACAAACACGACTCTTGAACTCATATCGCACGAGAAAAGGGAAACACGAATCGATCACGTCGGATAATTCCGACTCAAGTCCGCACTGACGTGAATGACAGCAGCACAAGACTAATACCGTCCGTCACACATTAACAGACACAACAACACTGATCGCGGATGTAAAGAATCGGTTGTTGTTATGAAGGCGAACGCGTTTGAAAAACGTCAATAAATATATGCGTTAAAAAAAAAAAAAAGATCCGATGCGCTCGCGATTTTCCAGCTGATCTCAGCGCTGCGCGAGGGTCCGCAGGAATAACGCATCTGAGATTCAGGAAAACACTTTCGACGAGGGGGGTTTGCGTCTGATCGAGAACATTATTGAAAGACACTTTTATAGATATATCGAGATTAAAATATTGTAAACATACACAACTAAAGTGAGCAGACAGAAAACACCATTATTAGTTATTAAATGCGTTTAATAAACAATAAAAACCCTCTGGCGCGCGGTAATGGTATGTCCTACGGCCTATTAAAGAGTAAACATATAACTAATACTTCAAAACTTTATTTTTTAGAATACATTAGATTCTTTCACTAATTTAAATACTATATATTTAATATTAAAACATCAAACACACCCGTGTATGTCAGTAGTTTACCTTTAAAGCCAAGTAATGCATATGATAATAATAAGATGTCACGTGTTGAGGTGTATATATATTATATATATATATTTAAAGCAGAATAATTGTGGACACTGAAGAAGAGAAGGACAGAAGAGGAGTGTGCTGAGGGACTGAATGTGTCTCGGGCGAGTTTCGGGTTGAGTTCGGGTGTCTGTTTGGATGCTTCTACACACATTCAGCACTTCTACTGTCTTCTTACCTCCATACTCGCCCTGAAATCGACACGCTTTTCTCTCTGTATGTGTGTGTGTGTCCGATCAAAGCGATTCTCGCGGAAAAAACACAAACAAATCGCGGATCATGGCACCCGATTTTCCGGGTTGGAGATGAGCGGATGTGACGCAGCGGCGCGCGCCGCCCATGATAGATTTTTTTTTTTTCCCGTAAAAAAAAAAAAATCAATGAAATGGGATGTTTTCGAAGCTTTTTATTGATTTTTTTTTTGAAGCGATGGCAATAATAAACGTAGATTAGAAGTACAGGTAGGTTCGTGATTTGTGAATATTTAACCGTCATTCAAAGTCCTGTCAGAAACATCCGCGTGAAAAAATAATAAATATAACACAGCTGGTGAAACACTAGGATGATATTTAAGATGAAATTATAAAACTAGAAGTGTTTAGTGTAAGAACAGAACTAGCGTAACAAGCGTGAGGGAGATTGGCAAGAAGAGCGGGAAAAAATATATTTTCCTCAACTTACTGCTAGACTAATAATTTAATTATTATAAACAAAAAATGGTTTGGCACTCTCCATGCCTTCCAAAAATGACCATTTTCCATTAGCTTTTATAATTAAATTGTTGCTAGCCATGAAAAAAATCTCAAACGTAACTTGTACATTTAGTATCTATAATACTGACCCCTTGAATAAAAGATTTAAACTCAAATTACAATATATTTTGTAAGATTTAACTAAAAAAAAACAAGTTAAAGGGGGTAGTATTTGTAAGATTAATAGTCCTGTTTTGAAGCATTTATTCAGTACTTATCAATAACATCAATAGGCCTATAAGAATATAAATCCCCACATGAAAAAATATTATAGTAATTTATAATTTATAGTAAATACTATATGTTTTTGAACCATACTATAGTAAAGTACTTTAATTAAAGGATTCACTTTAAAATGAAAATTAGCCCAAACTTTTCTCAAAACCAAGCCATTCTAGGTGTATATGACTTTATTCTTTCTGATGAACACAATCGGAGATATATTAATAAATATCCTGACACATGTGAGCTTTATAATGGCAGTGAGGGATACAAATATGGACCTGAAGAAAGTGCATTCATCCATCATAAATATGTGCTCCACACGGCTACGGGGGGATAATAAAGTCCTTCTGAGGCAAAGCGATGTGTTTGTTTGCGCGATGTGTTATGAAGTAAAATGGCTTCCGCCAGACTAACGTACAAAGAAAGTTTAAAGCTCTTGCAGTTCAAAACGCTTACGCTACGTCCTCCGCCTTCCCTATTCCATTTACGGAAAAAGCTTAACTGACGCGACGCCGGTTTACACTTTCTTCGTAACTTGAATACGGAAGGCGGTCTGGCGGAAGCTAGATGCTTTACTTCATAACTTGTTAAATATGGATATTTTTCTTACACAAACTCATCTACATTCAGTTTTACTGTAGTATTACTACAATATAACTGTAGTTAAACCATGGTTCACACCAAAAAAAAAACATGGTTACTACAGTTTTACTATAGTAAAATCATGGTTAATTTTCATATTTCCATATGAATAATAGAGTCCGTAGATGAACAGCTAAACAATGCGCAAAATTCCTCATTTTGGATGACAGAATTCTGTCATAAATCTGTGTAAAATCTCTCTAACCATAAACTAAAGATGTTTTTGTGTGAATTGTGCACAAATACGATCAGAAACAATTCATTTTTGATTTTCAGCTGTTAAAAACATGATGCTATTTTGCTAATTTATTAATATAAAGTGAATTATTAGTGGAGCACTAAAGATGGATCTCCCTGAAAGGAAAAAGAAGAAAAACACAAAGTTTTCATTTTTAAAAGAGGATGTATTACTGTCATTTTATTACTGAACGTGATAGAAATAGCAGATAACACTTGAGATTGAAAAATGACAATCTGACAAAAACAAAATCACAATCCCTGCACATAAAGATATAAGCAACTGATGATAAAAATTCAACAAGAACAACAAAAAACAACGCATAAAACCCTCCACAAATAAAGCAGGACACAAAAACACAATCATTTCAGGGATTTAAAGCAGAGGCGACGCAGTTTCAAATCTGTATGAACATTTAAACATCCAAATCCACAGGAAACATGAACGCGCGTGATGAACGTATTGCTACGGTGATCTCCTGTTTGTACAACATTGATTCGCATTCAGGTTTTCCATGCAGAACAAATGTGAAATGAGCAGGATCACATAATAATCGGCAACCCCATTTAAAGTGTATTTCACTCGCTCTTCTCGAAACCTTCAGTGCACACACACACACACACACACACACACTAGGTCCAGTATCAAACGCTTTAGCCCTGAGTCAGTCTGACGAACACACGTGTGATGCGTGTGCTCGCGCTCTCCACCGATTGGTCCATCACATGCACGTGAACGATGATGGTCCTGAAGGAGCTGTGGTTTCATGACATGATATGTGTGCACAGATACCGCCGCTGTGGGTTAGACGCTGTCGAATGGTTGTGGTGGCGCAAACTAAAATCGAATTGTTACCGCGCAGGCGAGACGGCTGGCAGATTCTCGGAGACACAGTCAATGATAATCATAAAACACATGAGTTAGGCAAATGAAACATATTCAACTGGCCACGCTTCCCTTTTGAGTGCTCTCTCATGCCAGTAGATGGCGTATGACTGGCTATCAGGAGTAGATGGTGATGACCTCACTTCCTCCTCCCCTCACCAGCAGGACTCGCTCCAGGCCCTCCGTTAACACCTCCAGAAACTCCATATCTGCGGGAACGAGAGTCAAGGAGCATCTGTGCTTCATTATAAATAAACGAACGGACGTAAACGAACAATTAAAATTATGGCACCTTTGAAAAGCGCTAACAACAGGCTAAAACATGCTAAGAATGTTAATTCATGCTAGCAACATGCTACAACATGTTAACGCATTCAATCATGCTAACATGTTAAAAAATGCCTGCAACGTTGAATTGTGTTAGCAAAATGTTAGCAACATGTTAAATCATGCTAGCAACATGTTAACAACATGTTAATTATAGTGACAAGCTAAATAATAAATGAACGGTTACAATTACAGCACCTTAGAAAAGCGTTAACAACAGGCTAAAACATGCTAATAATGTTAATTCAGGCTAGCAACATGCTAACAGCGTGTTATGATAACAGCAAAATGATAAATCATGCTAGCAAAATGCTAAAACATGTTAATGTGTTAAATCATGTCAACATGTTAAAAAAACGGCTGCAACGTTGAATTGTGTTAACAAAATGCTAGCAACATGTTAAATCATGCTAACGACATTTTAATTATAGTGACGAGCTAAAACATGCTATCAACATGCTAAATCATGCTAGTAACATGCTAAATCATGATAATAAAATAACGATTACAATTACAGCGCCTTTGAAAAACGTTAACAGGCTAAAGCCAAGAATGTTAATTCATGCTAGCAACATGTTAACAACGTATTATAACATAATATGTCAATCATGCTTGCAAAATGATAAATCATGTTAGCAACATGCTAACAACGTGTTATAACATAACATGTTAATCATGCTAGCAAAAAATGATAAATCATGCTAACAACGTTATAACATATTAAGCATGCTAGCAAAATGCTAAAACATGTTAACATGTTAAATCATACTAAAATGTTAAAAAATGCTAACAACGTTAAATTGTGTTAGCAAAATGCTAGCAACATGCTATCAACATGTTAATCATAGTGACAAGTTAAAACATGCTATCAATGTGTTAAAGTATGCTATCAACATGCTAATCATGCTAGTAACATGCTAAACATGATAATAAATGAATTATTACAATTACAGTATCTTTGAAAAACACTAACGGGCTAAAACACGCTAAGAATGTTAATTCATGCCAGCAACATGTTAATCATGCAAACAACATATTATAACATGATAACATGATGTTTAAAAAAAGCTAACATACTAAATCATGTTAGCAAAATGCTAGCAACATGTTAAAACATGCTAACAACATGTTAAATCATGTTAGCAACATGTTAAAACATGCTAACAACATGTTAATCATGGTAACAAGCTAAAACATGCTATCAATGTGTTAAAACATGCTTCATTTAAATGTGAACGTATTGTAAATATTTGAACACAAGTCACTCAGAAGTGAAGGATACAGTTCTCGTCTCCTTCCGTGTTCCTGGGCGGCCCGGGCATGTTGAGCAGGACGAGCCGGGCATCATGGGATTTATTGACAATCACCTCGTTGAGTTTGACAGCGGTGTGCATCCGCCGCACATTGGACTGATCTCTGTGAGAGACACACGTGATCAACAAATACATCAAATACATCAAACAAATACACGTGATCAACAAATACAAAGTGTACTTTTTCTTTTTGGAATTTTTGGAACGCACTACTCAGACTATGTGTACTTAAAAACATCATTGAATAGTGAATAAGTATGCAAATTGGGAGGCACCTCATGTTAATAATGCTAACAAAATGATAAATCATGCTAGCAAACATGCTAAAACATGTCAACGTGTTAAATCATGCCAACGTTAAAAAAAGCTAGCAACATGCTAAATTATGTTAGCTAAATGTTAGCATGCTAGCAACATTATAGCAATGTGTTAAAACATGCTAGCAACACGGTCATCATGGTAACAAGCTAAAACATGCTATCAAAGTGTTAAAACATGCTAACAAAATGCTAAATCATGTTTGCAAAATGGTTGCACGCTAATAATGATAGCAACATGTTAGCAATATGCTAATCATGGAAACAAGTTAAAGCATGCTAACATTGTGTTAAAACATGCTAGCAACATTCTAATCATGTTTAAATGATTAATTCTAATCTAATTTTAACAAAATGTTAATCATGCTAACAAAATGATAAATCATGCTACTGCTAACAACATGCTAATCATGCTAGCAACATGATAAAACATGTTAAATCATGCCAACATTTTAAAAAATGCTAGCAACCTGTTAAATCGTGTTAGCATCATGTTAATCATGGTACAACAAGCTAAAAATGTTAACAATGTGTTAAAACATGCTAACAAAATGCTACATCATGTAAGCAAAATCAAAGACTATAGAATAACACAAGACGTGTCACTCGTATTGTTTTGAATGGGAGAAAGTGTAACGCGCAATATGGCGGAATAAGTCCCGCCTTCTAAATAAGAGCCAATCGCCGACTGGTAAAGTCATCGCGTCACTTCAGCGGCCGTTAGAATCACCGGTTTCTATAGAAACAGTCAGACGCGAGCCTCCGAAAGAGACGCGCATTTAGGTCTGCGAATGCGCATTAGCTTGATCCAGCCTGAAAAATAGTTTTTTTTGTCATGATTCGAGCGTTTAGAAACTAAATTTATGAGCCGGTTGTTGTTAGATTTCATTTGTGATTTCAAATATGAAATTTAATCGTAAGGTTGGTGAACAGTTTTGGAGAATTTGATGTTTCCCCATTCAAAGAGATTGCATGATGCCCAGGATGCCCGAGAGGCGTTTCAAAGATGGCCGCCGAGTGAAATGACTTGTCTTAAGGGACTTTGGCAAAATGTTAGCATGCTAATAACATACTAGAAATATGTTAAAACATGCTTGCAACATGTTAATTCGTGCTAACAACATGCTAACAACGTGTTAAAATACGTTATAGCAACATGATAAAACATGCTAGTAACTTTCTCTGAGTAAAACCTTCAAGTGTTTCAAAGTTATTTTAAACTTTCAGACCTGCCTTTGTTAAACCAACATCAAAGTTCGTCATCAACTTCACTCATCTAGTTTGTAATTATACAGTGATGGTGAAGGTGATGATGTCATGAACTCACGGCCGGATGTTCAGCATGTCTCTGAAGCCCTCCGGCGTGCTGCAGCAGGAGGCCGTGTTGGTCTGCGTGTTGCTGAGGAGCTGCAGGGCTTTGTCTTTGGTCCAGGTCATGTGGACGCGCCGGTGATCCGCACTCTTGTCCAGCCCGTCCGTCTCGTCGTCGTCGTCAGAGCCAATGCTGGTCAGACGCAGCATCGAGTTCCTGTCTTTGATCAGCTGCGCCTGCAGACGCCGCCATCACAAACACAAACACTGTGACGTCACGTGATAATGAACAGACGATCTGAGAACGAAATCCGTCAGAATGCAAAAACCACAGCCAATCAGAACCGATATTCAAATTAGATTATGTGGGGTCGGATTCTAGACCAATGAGATTTCATTGAGGGCGGAGCTTAAGTATTATAACAGTAGCTGTAGCTGGTTAAAACAAGCCAGGATGTCTGTGACTACTACAGTCTTTCTAGGGTACGAGGGACAGTAATGGTGTGTTCACACCAGACGCGAATGAAGCATTAAGTGCGAGTGATTTACATGTTAAGTCAATGCAAAGACACGAATAGACATCCTGTGGCGCGATTCGCGTGAATGAGGCAGCGCGAATTGAGCGTTCGCTAAATTTTTGCATATTTGTTGTGTTTACCCCGAGAGCATTTTTTTTTTACCTTTATAAAGGGCTTTTTCCCTTAATCTTATTAAATGCTTCATCTATCATCTTAAATTTGATCAATAAATGCAATTAGAATAATAAAATACTATAGGGCTGTTAGCATCAAATTAAATAATTTACACTGAAAAATTACAACTGCATTAAATAATGTTATGAGATTGTTTTAATTTTTTTGAATATACAAATAAGAAATGTTGGAAAAAATGAAACTAAACCGCCAGTAGGTGGCAGCAGGTGACCGTGTTAATGAGTGAGTAATTGAGTTGTTCATTGAAACGATTCGTTCGAACGAATGACTCATTCAATAATGACGCAGTTGTTTATTTATTATTAGTATGCAGTTGTTTAGTTGTTCATTGATTCTGGAATCATTCAGTAATGAAAGAAAACACGATTGTGTTGTCATGAAATGTGCGATGGTTCTGCTGTGATCTTTGTTTGGAACTATTTTTGCTGCTGAAACACAACAAAAACAGTCACTATTGCGTCTAAAATGTAAGTGATTTAATTTTAACTTTTTTTTACAGTTCATATGAAATCAGTGTTACATTTCCATCATGATGTTCAGGATATTCAGGAAAACTGTAGGCCTATTCTTGGTCATGTAATGTTGCTTAACTGTATACGTTTTAAATATAAATTTTCGCCAAAGTTCAGATTTTTCAACTTGCGTGGTTCAAGCGTCCAACTACGATTTATTTGCGCAAGTCGCGTCTGGTGTGAACGCCCCATAACGCCTACAAGCAGACAAAAACACTCACTAGACACGAACACAGACTCTCTAACGCACCTAATAATCACTAGACTTTAAGAGAGCGCTGAATGAAAGCTTGAACTTACGTCATCGAAACTCCAGCGAACTCGCTTCAGATTGAGTCCAGATGAAATGACACATGAGCCGATGAAACGTGTATTTCTGTATCTTTCGCTTAAACACACACTTTCTCTCTCTTCACTCACCTCTCTCTCCCGATCCGACTTGGACAGACGCATCTGCCGGAGCATCTGCGACCTCTGCTCCATCATCAGCGTCCTCTCGTACGTGTACGCGCTGATGTCGCTGTCGTGCTGAAAGATGCAGAACAACAATCTGATTCAGGACCATCTGCACAAATAAAATTAGCTCCATATTTCCATACAGAACAAAACAGATTATAACAGGACGAGACATAATCAACTGCAAATACAATTTTTTTATTCAATATATACGTGTTTTGAACGTCAGTGTTTTAAAATTAGTTTATGTACTAATTAGGGCTGTTAATTGATTAAAATGTTTAATCTAAATAATTACATGATGTGAATTAATCACACATCAAAAGAAAAAGAAATGACTCCCAAAAGATAATTTAAAGTCATTATTGTGTTAAATGAGAAAAGCATCTAATAGACGTTACAAAAAAGTAGCGTTAGAAAGTTCTATTTTATTTGATTCAATTCAGTGAATATCAGAAGCTGCATCTGAATTAGTATTTAGATATAATTACAGATCAGAACAGTTTGGTTACCAACATTCTTCAAAATATCTTCTTTTATGTTCCGCAAAAAAACATAATTTTCATTTTTGGTCAAACTATCCACAAAATACAAAATTATTTTCTTTTAATGAAATGATACTCTACATAAGAAACCTGGGAGAGACCTGCCAGTAGGTGGCGGTAAATGTCTAAAAGAGTGAGTCATTAAGTCATTCGATTCGTTCAAACGGCTGATTCATTCAGGAATGAAGTAAAAAAATGTTCGAGATGCATCAGCGCTGTGATTGGCATATGACATCAAAGTACCGCAAGAGCGATTCAAAAGCGAATCATTTGCTCAAAAGGAGTCGTTTGCTCTCCAGTCGCTCTCACGGTCCTTTGATGTCATTGGGACAAACGATTATTCTGATAATCTACAGATTATTGGAACGATTAATCGACTAATCGTCGATTATAACACTGATTAATCAGTATGCTTTGTTCGATTATTCCACCTTAGCAATTAGTTAAAATATTGAGTTATACTTTAACTAATAAATAAAAATCACTTCAGCTTTTGAAAGTGTATTTTTAATAAATTTCGAGCATCTACTTCAGGTTTTCTTTCCTTCTCATCAATAGTCCAACTGTTACAATGACCAGTACTGTGTTTTTATTTAGTCTGGGAATTGTAAAAATAACTTTTTAATAAGAGTAAAAATATGATTATGTAATATTGTGCATATTTTTTTTTGAAAAATACCCCTCTCTAGATTTCTTTTTTCTTCTTTTTTTACTAATTATCGAGTTTATAGTCACTGAATGGCTTTCTTGAGAACATTTTGTGACATTAGTTTGCAAGCTGTTTTACTGACGTCTTTCTGTGAATAAACCTCTGATTACATGATTACATTAGAGATGGATTCATTTCAGTAAGTTGTACTGTATCTTTCAACATATTTTTTGATGTTCATTCATGTTTATTTCGTGCTGTAATAGCAGAAAAGAGGAAGAGATAATAGTTTCACGTGCCGTTTGACCTGAGGTGCTACAGTGATCTGTCACGCCACATTAAATAGCACCAAAACCACATGTATTGTTTGAATCCTGTAGTAAAATTGACAGAATTTAAAAGTTAAGAATGTTTTATATCAAAAGTAACCTGATCTGTCGTTATGTTTGTTATGTTTTATGCTATGTTAAACTCACAGATTTTACGGGGTTCGACTTCGTTTGCACTATGCAATCCGAAGCGCCGTATCTTCTTCTATTGGATTCGATCCGGGAGGGCTGCATTACAGTATTGCACTACAGCGCCCCACTGGTCAAACCGCGTTATTGCAGGCCCTTCAAATAGGTCAAATGAGATCAGAAGACTATCTGACAACAAAAATATCCATCGACAATTTTTTATTGTTTTATTATTTTTTAAATCATTCTGATGAACCACCAAACCAACATTTGAGATGCTGCGCTGCGATTGGTCCACTGGTTAGTCCAGTTATCCAATCACAGCCTCTGCTGAGTTTATTGTTGCGAATCGAGAGGTTTATTATGTGTGTATTATTAGGGATTAAATGTATTTTCATCATACTTTATGAGCATCTTCTTATCAGATAAACAAAAAGTTTCCGCCTCAATTGAGCGCATCTTTAGAATTCATGTGCATCTTGGCGTTTCCATCCAGTGTTTTTTAATGCGATATCCCGGATAGGTGGATGGTAAGAGTTTGGAAAGATGTAAGACCTTTTGAGGATCTACAAGGATCTGCAGGTATATATATAGGTCCAGGACATGATGAACCTATGAGGAAGCTAATCAGAGTTTAGCAGGATGATATTAGCAGTCATATGGATCATCAGGATCAGATTATCATTCATAATCGGATCTGAGCGTTGCCATTTACATGAATTAAACAGGCGGTGAAACAGAGAGTCGTTTACCATCTCCACGACCTCCACGTGAGCATCGATCCGCAGGTGGTAGAGGAACGTGGCCAGGTCTTTCTTCATCTGGATGGAGTTGTCTTCCATCTGAGCCACGGTGAAGATGCGCATGGAGCACTTCCGCCACACCTGAGACAAACACACGGCGTTAAACACGGCCGGCGTCACAGCGGCAGCACAGCGACAGCGGCGTCACACACCTTGTGCTGTTTGAGCAGGAAGGGCAGCAGCATCAGCATCCCGCCATCATGGACGATCCACCACACGTCGATGAAGCCCTCCGTACACGGCTCGCTGTTGCTTGGAAACAGAGAGATGTTTTTGGGCACCAGCAGAGCCAAATGAGCTGTTGTGGTGACGCGCACCGTGTCTAAATGAGAGAGAGAGACGAGTGAGGACTTCCTGTACAGCGCAAAACTTTCTGATGTCACACAATCTTACACGTCAATCTTAAAGTGCCCCTCTTATGCTGTTTTGGGTCAAAAACACTCTCGTAATATCCACTGCAGCATCAGCTCTTTTCTCAGTGTCTGAAAACGGTTCGATCAAGGATTCAGTCTCTCTAAACCCCGCCTTTCTGAGAGCCTGCTCTGCTCTGATTGGTCAGATGTCCCAGTTGAGGGCGGGGCAAAGAGACGCTGTTCAGCCAATGAAGACCAGAGGTTGGAATTATGCAAATTAGTTACAAACCGACCTAGGTTCAGAATAATTAATTAATAATAAATTAATATCAGAGAAAGCATAATAGAGGCACTTTAAAAGAATTGCTGTCCAATTTATGAATGAATCACTCTTTTGTGTCTGATTCGGTTCACAGAAATGGTGATCGGGGTTATTATTGTTAATTAAAATTAATAACATTTCAAAGATATTTTTGGTACTTGAAATAACAAAAAAAATTTAATATAAAAAAAAAAAAAACAGTTGCCAAAGCAACTAAGTTTAACACTCTGTGGTCTAAAAACGCGCCGGCGCGTTTTGCAGGGTTTTTTTTTCACATTGCAGCAAAACAGACTTAAAATACTCTGTCATTTTTTGTCATAGAGACATAAGTAATATATCAATTGAAACTATAGAATATCTTCTTTTATTTGTATACACTCAGAGTAAAAACAAAATGTTGTGCTTTTTGTAAAATAAAGAAAACTAACATGATGCGTGATCTCTCCTCTCCCTCTGAACGAAGTCCAATCTGATAGTTCTCAGAAAATGAAGTGTAACTTAGTGAATACTAATCACAGAAAAATTACACTTATGTCTAAAAAAACGTTGAAATGTCAGGTTTTAAATTGTGCAAGTCAAATCGAAAACAAACATTCTGTGTTTATGTAATCTGTATGAAAATAGAGCCATGTCAGAAGTCCGTGATTCAGCTCATTATCCGCTAATGCGGCCACACCCACGGAGCCAGCGCTATTCAGACGCAAATTCAGAGGCAATACATGCATTCATCGTCTCAATCGTGTATTTATTGCCTTGAAAATTGTTTATCTGGATGAAAAAGCCATGGTTAGCGATCTCTGGAAGACATTCAGTAAATTCCTGTTTGTTTTCTTCTATTGATAAGTTTTAAGTGAGTTTTTGTTTCTTTAGCGCCCTCCGGCTGTAGTATGAATTGGTAAACACCATTCATGGAATATCGTCTTCTTCTTAGGTGAATTTGTGGACTAAAATGCACAGAGCGCCCTCCGACTTCAAGGATGAATTGCAAACACCAGCGCTCATAGAGATAACAATGAATATTAAATAAAAAATAACTCCTCTGTATAGAAAATTGACATAAACATATGAGAATCCAATATTTCTCCAAATGTGCATGCTTTTAAACTAAAAGCCTATATTCAGACTCTTTGCATCACAGAAATACATTATATTTTAAAGTATAATATAAAACCATTACTTTATATTGTAATAATATTTTTTCTGTATGTTTCATATATCATGATGAGCTTGAGACATCACAGAAGTTTTTTTCACAGCCTACCTGACTGAAATGCCTCATTAATATGCAAGTCTTTTCAGCTCATTACTATTCAATTCTTTTGTCTTCTCAGGTGAGAATGAGCCATTATTCATGATCATTCACGCCTCCACGCATACCGTGTTTCTTGGCAAAAAGTGTCTTACAAAAACTAAATCAGTATATTGTTATAAATGAAAGAGTAGTCAGCATAATTTTTACATAATTTTGAAGCAAAAACTCTAGTCTACAACCTCCAATACCCAAAAGTCTTGTGAACACAGATTTAATATACTTTTATTGGCCTTATTTCAGTGACTTAAGTTTTTTGTTTTTTCAGTAACCACGCATAAACGTTATTCCTTCAAAAACACAAACATGTACACACATGTTCCTCACATATTATTGTAGCCTAGTTTGTGTTGAATACAGTGTAATGACACTTGTGTCATTAATGTGTTTATGAACAACTGAAAAAAGCACAAATGTCAGGGCATGTCAAAACTTCTCCAGGCCCCAAATCAGCCTCAGACTCCAGAGGGTTAAAAAGAACTACTAAAACATAAAAAAAAATAATAATAATTAAAAAATAAATAATTAAATAAACAACAAAATTACTAAAACGTAAAAATGGAACATAAAAATAAAAACATAAATATAAATAAAAATTATAACAGTATATTAATGATACTAAAATAATACTAAATAATTAATGATAATAATAATGATACTAAACTAAAATAAAATGTGCATTATAAATATTTAAATAATCACATTTATGCATATCAATCGATTTAGCAAACTAAATGTTAATCATTAGTAGTAACATTATTGATTTAGCTGCACTGACACTATTGGATGAGTACAAAAATGAATGACTGTTATTGATCTGAATAATGACTATCATCTTTACAGCTGAATAATTTTCATATTTGATGAATTTTGCAACTGTTATTTCACAGTTTATTATTATTATATCCATAAAATAAATCAGTCAAGCTTCTTATAGAATGTTTCTATGTTCGTTTTGGAGTTTGCCGGTATATAAATTACCACAGAAAGCAGAAGCTCGTTTGTGTGTTGAACGAAGACACTCACTGATGAAGGTTTTCCAGCTCTGCGGGTCTTCGCTCTGTCTCCAGGCGTGCGGCCAGCCCATGACCACAGTGTTGTGCCGCATGCCGCCCAACCCGCTGGACTGGATCATGTGACTGATGCCCTCGCGGGGCTTCTGGGCCACGATGCACTGGACGAAACCCTTGACGCGCTCCTTCTCCATCAGAAGCTTGAGAGTCTGAGAGGAACAGAGAGACGTTTGCTCACGTTCTTGCAGGAAAAGAACCATTAAAGGGGGCCATTTTTTACAGTCTTGATGTTTTCATGCTTGAATGTTTATTATTTTCGCCCTTGTTGCAGCTCCATTACACACTAAAGGCAGATGAACATGAGAAAAAACATCCTTTGTAAGATTCTTTCACGTTTTTAACGAACAACACAAACCTGCTCGGCAGCCAGAGCCTCGCCGTAGGTCTGCAGGAAGTTTCCCGGGATGACGGTTCCCACGATGGTCAAACCTTTCCCTGCTTTCAGCTGAGACGCAAACGTCAGCAGACGTGGAGATTTGACGTGAGCGTCTTCATCGAGCTTCAGCAACACCAGCAGCTGCGGCCTGAAACACAGACACGCATAAACGTAAAGTATTATGGGTAAGTACTGTGTAAAAAATATTGATTTAATTACAGGACATCTCATTTCCTACTATTAAAGGGTTAGTTCACCCAAAAATGAAGAAGAAGAGAAGAGATTGTTGAATAAAGTCGTTATTTTTGTTTTGTTTTTGCGCACAGAAAGTATTCTCGCCTCTTCATAACATTAAGGTTGAACCACTGCAGTCACATGACTGTTTTAATGATGTCTTTAGTACCTTTCTGGACATTGAAATTGTTGATTATACTGCTGTCTATTGACTGCTCAGATTTCATCAAAAATATCTTAATTTGTGTTCTGAAGATGAACGAAGGTCTTACGGTGTGGAAAATTTCATTTTTGGGTGAACTAACCCTTTAATTGTATTTATCATTGAATCATTCGTTCAAAGTCTTTATGAGTGAGTCATTGAATCATTCACTCAAACTGATTTTTGTTTATTTTTAATAATTCATTCAAATTAATTAATCATTTTTAAATAAACAGCAGCAATTAATATTTTGTCAGAACCTCTGTTAATTTACATGTTATTTTATTTAGTTTGTCTGTTCAGAATCGTGATTTCTATTTGAAACAAACAAAACAAAAAAAATCGGGATTTTTAATTTATCCAGAATCGTGCAGCTCTACACACAAGTTCACACAATCTAAATGCATCATGTTTCACAGACTACTTTAATCAATCATTAGTAAACAAGACTACATAATAGGGCTGGGACAATACATCGATTCTCGATTCCTGATTCGCCTATAATCATCTGCTGAATCGCGATACATTCGGAAAATATCAGAATCGCTCCACATTCTCGTGAATTGAGAATCGATGTCAATCTTGATTTGTAAATGTAAGACCTTATCTTAAAATGTAATGCCTAGCAGAAAAAAACATATTTAAGACGTTTAATGGCCATAAAATCAGGAGATTCAAAGTTCAGACTTTTAACAGTTTTTACTGTAGGGCCCTATGAAATCCGTTTTATTTTTTCCCAAATTCCGTTTTTTCCGTTTTAATTTTTCTGGATTCCATCCGTTTTGTTTTTTTTTGACTCCATTTTAATGGTTAGATTAAATTTTAGTAATCAAAAAGCATGTCTAATTAATTGAAATAATGAATATTGTCCAATTTACCAAAAATTTATTAAAAGTTTAACAAAAAAATTACATTTTTTTAGGGCTCTATGATATACGTTTTATTCTTTCCCCTCAAATTTTTTTTTTTTTTTTTTACCAAATTCTGTTTTCTGGATTCCATTTTAATGGTTTAATTAAATTTTAATAATCAAAAAGCATGTCTAATTAATTGAATTCTTAAAGACAACAATATTTATTAATTAAAAAATATATTTTTATTAAATATTTTGTTTTTCTCAGAAATTCTGTTGTGTATTTTAATTTTTCCGGCAATCAAATGAACGCATACCATTTCATTTATCTTTTAATCATTAAATTACAAAATAAATAAATAAATAAACAACAAAATTACTAAAACGTAAAAATAAAAACATAAATATAAATAAAAATTATAACAGTATATTAATGATACTAAAATAATACTAAATAATTAATGATAATAATAATGATACTAAATAACTAAAATAAAATGTGCATTATAAATATTTAAATAATCACATTTATGCATATCAATCGATTTAGCAAACTAAATGTTAATCATTAGTAGTAACATTATTGATTTAGCTGCACTGACACTATTGGATGAGAACAAAAATGAATGACTGTTATTGATCTGAATAATGACTATCATCTTTACAGCTGAATAATTTTCATATTTGATGAATTTTGCAACTGTTATTTCACAGTTTATTATTATTATATCCTAAAATATAGTGTTTTAATTTTAACAGCTTTACTGTTAAAATTAAAACACTGAAGGAAAACAGATTACTCCTTAAAAAAATAGTTTTAATAATTTATTATTAAAGGTATTTATCTAAATCCTACTGTAATACGTTTCTGTCAAGTTAAATTGAACTTTTATTTTGACGGGTTGCCTAGAGCTTTGAGTTTTATGATGGTAGTTTTCTCAAACGAAGCGGTTTAATGCGGATGAAATGACTGTCAGAGCGGCTCTGGAGATGAATTTCGTGATTCCGTCTGCGTTTTCTGCATCGCTGAAATCATAGGGCCCTATTACTGCCCCACAGGAACTCTGTAAATGGTGATTTCTGAATTGGATTGGAGTGTTTGTGTACTTCAGGCTCTTGTGAACGCATGTGTGTGTGTGTGTGTACCTCCAGTTCTTGGTGTGCGGCGGTCCCTCCTCCAGCCGGAGCAGAGCGAAGCGGGCCGCGCTGAGAGACAGACCTCTGATGCCGTCGCCCCACTCCTTCTCTGCTCTGAACACACACACACACACACACACACACACATCAGTCATGAATCGAGACACATCTCAGCACAGGATTCCGGTTCCCATGGCGACGTACCCGTGATACTCGATGTATTTGTAGATCATTCCGGCGATCACCATGGCGACGATAGCGTAGTACCATGACGATATGAACATGAGAGCCAGACAGATCGTCATGCCTAGAAACGACAATGTCCTGAGGGCGACAGGAAATGACATCAACAGACTGAAGCAGCGTCACGCCTGCGGAGTGTGTGTGTGATGAGCGTGTGTCGCACCAGTGGTAGTAGGAGAATCGAGGTCTCCAGTTGGGCGTCCTGAGCAGCGTCTGCAGAGCGCAGGCCAGATTCACGAACAGATAACACATCAGGAAGAACCTGCCGAGACACAGACATCATCACATGACACACCTACATTATGATGCTTACGAAAACATGTGACGGGGAAAAGGCTATAAAAATAATTCCAGTATGTGTAATAGTGTATGAATGACCCTGAGTGAAGCTGCTGAACTCTTACATGGACAGTATGGGAGCGACGAGGTCCAGCGACGCGATCAGGATCCCCAGCTCAGCCAGAACCGCAGTCAGCAGAAGAGCCCATGTCGGCTCTCCGTTGGCTTTCCCGTGACCGAACACCTGCACAAACACACAAACACACACTCAACGTCATCTGGGCATGAAGTAGTTCGGGCTTCTTACACATTTATCAACAGACTCTTGTTTCGCAGCAGGATTGAGTGTCAGACGGTCAGTGTTCACACTACTAATGTGCTTTAAATGATCTGACCTCAAAGCAGTTTGGATCCCGTTTACACATTAAGGAGAAACACCACAGAACAACTAGAAAACACACAAAAAACATTTCACAACAGAACATCAGAGGCCTGTTTGAGTTTCAGAGCCGGTTTAGAGGAGACAAACCCAAACCTGTTTAGATCGGGTTTAGTCTGAGTTTAGGATGAACTCTGTTCATTTTAATTAATAAAATTTATTCAAGTAAACATATAATTTATTAACCATATATTTAAATACAACTGAATATATAATATTCATGTTAGAATTTAAATCAATTAAATAATTAAAATGATTTAAATATATAATATAGAAATAAATACATACTAATTTCAGAATTAAATAGATTTATTTTTATAAATGAATATATTATAATCAATTAATTAAATACATTATTTACAAAATTTAAATAGAAAAAAGCCAAATTAAAATGAATATATGAAAATGTTTAATTAAACAAAATTAATGTCAGAATTATTTTTTTTATAAAATAATATAATGTTATTAATCAATATATAAATAATCTAATTAAATATATGATATTAAATTTAGAATTAGTTAAACATAGTTTTAAAAATAAATAGAAATAGAAAAAAGCCAAATTAATTAAATAAATAAAATGAATATATATATATATATATATATATATATATATATATATATATATATATATGTGTTTAATTAAACTTTATTAATGTCAGAATTTAATAAATTTTTTATAAATTAATATATTATTAATCAGTATATAAATACATAATTTAATTATATATATATATATATATATATAACATTACAGTTAGAATATTAAACAGAATTAAATATAGAAAATGTACTTAATATATGTTGAATTAATTAAAAAGAATGTAATAAATTATATAATTAGTTATGTATGATTAAATAATTAAATCTCAAATTAAGTATGTAATATTAATGTTATATATTTTATTTTTTTTTCATTTAAATTAAACACTTGATGTAAATTGTTCTATCAATTAATATGAATTAATTAAAAGATTGAAATATAATTGCTCAAGCGTAATGAATAAGAGCATAATGTAATTTATATATAACTCCTATAAAATAAATAATTAACTGCATAAGCCAGGCAATTTTTGTATTTAATAAATTAAATAAGACACACACACACACACACACATATATATATATATATATATATATATATATATATTAAAAATAAAATAAGGTAAAAGAAATTACAATTAAATTATATAAATTAATTTAATATACAGTACTGTAAGAATTAATTAAACGATTAAATGTATATCAATTGTAGAATTTAATAAATGAAACAATTATTAAATATATAATCAAAAATTACATAAAGGTTATATTAATGTTAGAATTTAATAAATATGATATTCTGATGATATTCTATATATATATATATATATATATATATATATATATATATATATATATATATATATATATATATATATATATATCTTTTTTTTTCTTTCATATGACACACTTAATGTTAATTGTTTCATGAATTAATATAATTGCTCAGGTATAATGAATTAAGGGTATAATCTACACTACACATAATTCACATATAATAATGGTGCTTGTGTCTCTTCCTGTCTCGGCTCTCTGGCGTCTGCAGTAAAGGGTCTGAGTGCGTCTCACCCTCAGGAAAGGAATGATGTTGTCTTTAGCGATGGCCTGCAGCAGGCGAGGAGCTCCGGTCAGCGATTGGAGGCCGGCGCCACACGTGGAGAAAAACGAGCCAATCACAATCACCCATGGCGAGGGCCACGAGAGCGTGCCGACCACCAGGTTTCCTTTCACCGAGTCTCCAAACCTGAACAACGGTCAGAGGAGAGCTTTAGAAACATGACTCGCACATCTGCGTTCACTATGCTTTTCCAAAGAGACGGAAGGAGAGACGAACTTGTCTCGAAGAACGACGCCCTCCACACAGGCTCCAAACAGCAGCACACAGCTCAGGTCTGAGCCTCACGTTCAGGAAACATCAGAAATATGAAACACAGCCTGATGAAAATGTGAGCGGATACACACGCGTGTGTTTGGAAGGATACAGACGAGGGAGGTGGTGAGGATGGCGAGGATCGTGCCGATGGGAATGGAGCGCTGCGCGTCCTTCAGATCTCCAGAGCGGTTCGATCCCGCCATGATTCCTGTCACACAGAGGAAATGATGAGCATCAGTGTAGTCACATGACTAGAGGTCTGATCGGATGTCACATGACACCACGTGGCATCGTCTCAGAAACAGACACAGTCATTTCGCATGGACGGAGATTGTAAAAAGCACAGCTGCAGTGCATTGTGGGATACAGTCAGCTCAGAGTTTATGATTAACACTGTTACATTAATATGTAGAATTTATTTAATTAAACAATTTATAAAGTATAGTGAATATATGGGATAAAGTTAAATATATATATTATCAATGTTAGAGTTAGTTAAACAGAATTTAAACAATTAAATATATAATTAATTTTATTTATTTAATTATAATGAAAAATAATGAAAAATATCAAAGCAATTAAATACATATTATTAATGTTAGAAATTAATTAGAATTTATAAAATACATAATTTAATGAACTCTAATTAAATATATGAAATAACATTAAATATATAATATTTAATAAAATATATAATAAACTTCTAAAGCTTTGATTTATATGTATATATTTATTTAAATGAAAAGCTTAATATTAATTTAAAGATTAATACATTAATATTAAAAGTAATTAATAACTAATTATTACAATTAAAAGCTTTAAATATAATACTCAAGTGTAATGCATTAAGTTTAAGATTAACTCTGTTAAAATTAATATGTAGAATTTATTTAATTAAACAATTTATAAAGTATATAAGTGAATATATAACAAATATAAATTAAAAAATTAAAAAATATATATATTATCAATATTAGAGCTAGTTAAACAGAATTTAAACAATTAAATATAAAATTAATAAAAAATATTATTTATTGAAATGAAAAATATTAAATTAAATTAAATACGTAATATTAATGTAAGAATTACTTACAATTTAAACGGAATTTACAAAATACATAATTTAAATAACTAAATAATTCTAAAATAATTAATTAGAATTATTTTAATTAAATTAAAATTATTCTATTTAAATATATAGAATAAAATTAAATAAATATTTTGTATTAATGTTAGAATTAATTAAATATTATTTCTAACACTTTTATTTGTATGTATATATTTATAATTTAAATTAAAACCTAAATATTAATATAAGAATTAATAAATCAATATTAAGAGTAATTAATTACTCATTATTACAATTAAATGTTTAATATAATACTCAAGTGTAGTGCATTAAATGTTTATGAATAACTGTAAACTTTAATTAAATAGAATTTAATAATTAAATTAATTAAAAGTAATAATATATAATGAAATATAAAATATAAATGTTAAAATTAGTTAATTTAAAAATTGAATATATATATATATATATATATATAAATAAAATATAAACAATTAAATATGAAATTAAATATATAATACAATTTTAATGAATATAAATTAATTAAATATATAATTTCTAAAAAATATAATTTAATTAATTAATTATATTGAATAAACATGATCTCAGTTCATTCTGGAAATACAGGGTCTATTTGAGCGCATTGCATTGTGGGATCCAGTATGCTCTTCCTAGTATGATCCAGTTTTAACGGCAAATTTTGTATTTCTGTACAAATGCAGCGAGTCATACCAGTCACAGACGGAAAGAAAATCCCAACCAACAGCGTGAAGGAGGTGGTGATGTCAGCAAACACATAAGGGTAATGATTGGACACGGCGGGCGTGTGGGCGGAGCGATGTGAGCCGCGCTCCAAAACGTCTCCTTTAGCAGAGTACGAGCTCCAGAGGTTCTCTAGACACACGAAACACGGGTTATATCGCTAACTACAGCTGAAAACACACTAAACTCGAAATAAAATTATGACAGAAGCACAACAAAATGACTAAAATGTTAATTATAAAATTTAAATGAAGACGAAAAATGCAATTCAAGATAATAATAATAATAAAAACTAGCACTGGCGTGTTGTACCTGTGATCACGCCGCTAGCGAGTCCCGGGATTCCCGGTATCTGCGTGACGTTGTTGTGGAGGAAGTAGTCGTCGCACACGGCGTTCAGCTCGGAGCTGTTGCAGAAGTACGACCACAGTTTGGTGGTCTTCTCCAGCGCGGCCGCAGTGACGGGAGGAGCGTCTGTGCCGTTGAAGCTCTCGCTGACGTTAGCGGTTTCCTGCGGCAGCGGATCCGGCGGCATCAGCAGGGTCTTGGCGCATTGACCGTCCTTCAGCTCGTGTTGAGAGAGGCTTCTGTCTCCCAGCATGCACACACTACACCACATCACATCACACACTGTCAATCACTGACCACACCCAATAATAATCTAATACTACCTCCATACTGATGTTCAAATATGAATAACATCAATGTTTTATATAAATCATTACTATTGGTCATCTGTGGGTTTTACAAATATTTAACCGATGAAAAGTATTAAAAAGAACTTGTGACTGAACCTCGGAACTCCATTGGCTCCTTAAACTGTCAGTCAAACCTCATAACTCCACCCACCTCTATCACAGTTTGGAACATCTTTGCTTGTTTGCAATGCAATGGTATATAAATAAGTGTGTGTTTGAATAAGTACAGCGTTTTCTTCACTCTAGAAACACTATAGATGATGTTTGATGTATTCGAGGAGCGGAGAAGAGCGTCTTCGTCTAGGATTTGTCGTCGCGTCACAGTCAATACTGTCTTAAATCACCTGACTGAAGCACTTTCGTCTTTAACAACATGAGATTTCGGTCAAATGACAGAAAAAATCTGAGCACCCACATATAGCTACAGTAAACTTAATAACTTATACGTTCATAAAAAAACGTAATGCGACGCACTGACTGCCTCGTAACTCCATTTGAGCTTGATTTCAGTAAAATTTTATTAATAATGACACATGACCATATATAAAGCCACAATATCAACTTTGACAACACAGATTTTAATTGTTTTAAAAATTTGTGTTTTTTCGTTTCCTGAAAAGTAGCTTTTAAGATTTTCGACAGTATTCAAGTGACATTATTCAACACATTAAAAAAGTGGGCGTTTATTGATTGAAGTTTTTTTTAACAACAAATGTGACGTACAAATGTTCTAAGTGATGCCATGTGCTTCCAGTGAAAATGTAAAATATATACAGTACAGTTCAAAAGTTTGGAACCACTAAGATTTTTAATGTTTTTAAAAGAAGTTTCGTCTGCTCACCAAGGCTACATTTATTTAATTAAAAATACAGTAAAAACAGTAATATTGTGAAATATTATTACAATTTAAAATAACTGTTTTCTATTTGAATATATTTCACAAAGTAATTTATTCCTGTGATGCAAAGCTGAATTTTCAGCATCATTACTCCAGTCTTCAGAGTCACATGATCCTTCAGAAATCATTCTAATATGCTGATTTGCTGCTCAAGAAACATTTAATGTGTACAACTGTACAAAATATTTGTGTACAATATTTTTTTTCAGGATTATTTGATGAATAGAAAGTTCAAAAGAACAGTGTTTATCTGAAATCTAATCTTTTGTAACATTATAAATGTCTTTACTGCCACTTTTGATCAATTTAATGCATCCTTGCTGAATAAAAGTATTCATTTCTTTAATTTCTTTTCAAAAAAATAAAAATAAAAATTCTTACTGACCCCAAACTTTTGAACAGTAGTGTATAATGCTACAGAAGCTTTGTATTTCAGATAAATGCTGTTCTTTTGAACTTTCTATTCATCAAGGAATCCTGAAAAAAAAACTGTTTTCAACATTGAAAATAATCATAAATGTTTCTTGAGCAGCAAATCATCATATTAGAATGATTTCTGAAGGATCATGTGACACTGAAGACTGGAGTAACGATGCTGAAAATTCAGCTTTGCATCACAGGAATAAATTACTTTGTGAAATATATTTAAATAGTACACAGTTATTTTAAATTGTAATAATATTTCACAATATTACTGTTTTTTACTATATTTTTAATTTAATAAATGTAGCCTTGGTGAGCAGACGAAACTTCTTTTAAAAACATTAAAAATCTTAGTGGTTCCAAACTTTTGGACTGTACTGTATATGATACACATTTGATACATTTATTTATTTTAATTATATTTATAATTACCTTATACATTATTCTTATACATATTGTTGACTCGTATGACAAACTGCTTGTGATATATTATTTTTTAAGTTGCTTTGGATAAAAATGTCTGCTAAATGAATCAATGCAAATGTCTAAATGAAAATCTACTGACAATGTTGTCAAATAAAGAGATTTTTTTTTAGTAATAATTAGGCAAAATAACTAACTTAAGTGCAATTTTGTGTGATATTAAAAACAAATTATATACAAAAAAAGTAATTTTCTGTCATTACATTTTACTGCATGCTTATAAATATGTAGTAATGATCTTTATATTTCAACCATCAATCATGATAATGTACAGTAGAAAAGATGGATGGATGGATAACTGTTGTTTCTAGTTATCAATGATAATTATATGACAAAAAATTGGGGACATTTTTAGATCAGCCACTAGTTGAAAGAGTCTTCAGTGTCACATGATCCTTCAGAAATCATTCTAATATGCTGATTTGATGCTTAAGAAACATTTATGATTATTATCAATGTTGAAAACAGTTTCATATTTTTGTTAAACTGATACATTTTATTTGTCAGGATTCTTTGATGAATAGAAAGTTCAAAAGAACAGCATTTATCTGAAACAAAATCATTATAAATGTATTTACTGTCACGTTTGATCAATTTAATGCATCCTTGATGAATAAAACCATTAATTTCTCTCAGAAAAAGTATTTTTGAGCAGTTCAAGCTGGCTGTGATTTAACCGTTATTTAAATATAACTAATTACATTCTGTTTTTGTAAATAAAGTAAAATAATTTCAGATCAACAGGGAAAATAAAGATCACTGAAGCACATCTGAAACAGAAGATGTTTGTGTTATTATGAATCACTCATGCAGATGTCCACAGATACTCACGGGAAGGCCGGCGGGCTGAAGGCGGACACCAGCGCTCCGGTGTAGATGGAGAGGATGGACACGATGACGCAGGCCAGAAACACCGACGCCAGCTTGTTGACGTACTTGACTCCCACGAACACCAGCAGCGACATCAGCAGTAAGAAGATGGAGCCGTACACGCGCATGTTATTCAACATGGCCGCGGCCTCGCCGTCAGGAGTGTCCGAGACGAAGATGGCGGCCCCGGGAGCGATATACATCTGCAAACGGCAAGAACCAATTCAACAAAATGATGTGACGTGACTTAACTGAGCATGGAGCGCTCAATGTGAAGATGATGAAGATGGGCGCACCAGCAGGATCTCGATGGCACCGAGGATGTACATGGACCCCGCGAAGGTCGTACCCAAATAGAAACAGGAGCCCACGGCCCCTCCGAACTCGGGCCCCAGTGAACGGGAGATCATAAAGTACGACCCCCCCGCTGGACGAGCAGAGAGAGGACAGGAAGACAGTGTGTGTTAGTCACTATGTTAACACTACGACAGCAGGAGAGAGACAGATTCAGCAAACTACAGCAGCACGTATTCAGATATAAGATTCATAGTAAGATATCAAATCAGAATTATTATGCATGCAGATTTCATTATATCAAATTAATAGAGAGACAACATATATATATTTATTATAAATAATTTTTATTTTTAATATATAAATTATTTATTTATAATAAATTTTATATATATATATATATATATATATATATATATATATATATATATATATAAAATATATTTATAATAAATAATTTAATACATATAAGTATTTAAATTATTCACTTAAAATATATATATATATATATGAAGAGTTTGGTTCCAAAACGCAATAACTCCATTTTGATTATTTTGAGTAAAAATGTGTTTTCTTTACCAAGTAAGTGGCAAGATGAAAACCCCTATTTTCTGTTTCAAACTTTCAGATAGCATCTTTTGGATGTAAAAACATTAAAAATTCAAATCTACATTTTGATTTTAAAAAGTTTATTATAAAAACGTATTATTTTTTTTCCCAAAATGCAATAAATCCATGACACTTTTTTTTTTTTTCAAAATGCAATTAATTCGTCAATATAAAAGTTATTTTTCATTTTGAAAATACACAACAAAGTAAGTTGATTCACATATATGACAGAGTCTAAACTTTGCCAATATTTATCTTATATTCAGCCATTTTACTAAAAATACATTCAACCGTCGCTCCCAAAATGGTCATCTTGTTAATGTTATGAATTATTTGTCATTACCGATTAAAGAGTATCTGGCTCCACCGCACGGTTAAATAAACACACTTTTTTTCTGCGTACATTGGTATTAAAAACGGCTTTTAAAAAAGCCTTTAATGTTTACAGTGCGTGGAATGGTGCGCTGTGATTGGTTGAGAGCGGATATATCACGTTCTGCAGAAAAAGGAGACTGGCGTTTGTCGTGTTTTGGGAAGAAAGGGAGAAAACATGAGAGAATAACACGACGGATATCGCATTTTGCGCAAAACTAATAATATATATAGATGTAATTTTATTGATTATATATGTATATTTGTTAAATAAATAATTAAATACATAAATTATTTATTTATAATTAATACATTGTAGTAAATAATATATTAATATATTGTAGTAAATATATATATATATATATATATATATATATATATATATATATATATACACACATACATATTATTCATTTATAAATACATTTATAATATATAATTTATTAAATTTATATATATATATATATATATATATATATATATATATTAAACAATTAAACACTATATTATATATTAAATAAAAACTAAATTTTATTTAATATAATATATATAATATATATATATATATATATATATATATATATTTGTTAAATAAATACATAAATATTTATTTATAATTAATATATTGTAGTAAATAAATATATTATAATACATATACATAAATTGTGAATTTACATATATTATAGAGAGATTACAAATAAATTAAATATTATTATATTATAAATAAATCATATTTTTATGTATTTGTTTTAATACATTATAATGAATAAATAATGTATTTATCTGAAATCACCATTATTTTTAGTAAAACAAACTCAAAGTGGTAAAAATTCAGCAGATATTATTCTTATATAGGCTGGAAAAAAGTTGCAAATTGTTTCGTATCTGCAGTTGTCTTGTAAACAATAGTTAAATTATGAAAATAACATGTTAAAAACTGCTGTGATTTTACCATATTTTTGGATACTTTATGTTAAATTCCTTTTTTTCTCATTTAATTTAGGTTAAAAATGTAAACACTTTTAAACCAAGTGTGTAGATGGTTCATTTTAAGGCGGAGTTTAGAGAAAGATCAGTTCATCTGTGATGTCAAAACATCATTAAAACTAGAGATTAGTGCCTAAACTTTTGATGTTGACCAAGAAATGATTCACGTAATGGTTAATGTACAATATTCAATAAAAAGAAAAGCTATTTTAATCAATATTTGCAGTATTGAATGATTCTGGATCAGAGTCGCTGCAGTTTTACAGGCTGTTTATCAAAGCTGAGGGCTGTAAACTGACGCTGCACTTTCTGATGTCATAAACGCTCTTTTCTCTCTGTCAGGAGGAGGAGGTTTACCTGGCACGACTCCATTGGTAGCGATGGCACTCATAGATATGGCTGTCAGCAGCGTCTGTCGGGAGAGAGACACGCCCGCCATCAGACATGCTAATGGTTATACCAGTGGCTGATGCATCATCCAGGTGTGTGTGTGTGTGTGTGTGTGTGTGTGTGTGTGTGTGTGTGTGTGTGTGTGTGTGTGTGTGAGAGAGAGACTCACGCAGCAGCAGCAGATGAAGACGATACACATCGCCTGAAGGACTCCGGCCGTCCCCACGACCCACGTCAGCCTGAGGAAGAGGATCACGCCGAAGATGTTCTGCAGGCACGGCAGGTACACGCCCATGAAGGTGCCCATCTGAGGAGACTGGCAGGGAATCATGGGAAGAGCTCTCAGTCACTCAGCACTGAGCCAGCGTGGGTTTAGCTTGAGAGAGAGAGTTACCTTGCTGGGCTTGCGCTTCTCGCCGATGCTCTCGGCCTCCTCGTGCTCTTTGGCGCCCTGCGTGAGGTTTGTGTAGTTGGCCAGACGGTTGAGCAGAGACGACACCTTGGGACGAGTGTCCATCTCCTCCTGCAGAGAGAGAGAGAGATTTGGTTCATAAGGTTCATTAGTTAACATGAATTAAGAATGAACTGCACTTATACAGCATTTATTAATCTTTGTTAATTTCAACATTTACTAACACATCATTAAAATCTTGTTAACATTAGTTAATGCACCGTGAACTAACATAAACAACTGTATTTTAACTAACGTTAACGGAGATTAGTAAATACTGCAACAAATGTATTGCTCATGTTAGTTAATATACATTAATTAATGTTAACTAATGAACATTATTGTAAATTGTTACCCCGAACATTTATTATCAGGGAAAAAATAGGTGAAATATATATATATATATATATATATATATATATATATATAAAAAAATTAGAAAATAATATAGTGAATCTGTCAAGAAATGTTCAGATCATATTTCACTCCAAAATCAATTAAAAAAAATGTTTTGTATAAATAAAACAAAGGAATTGTTTATGCATTGTGATATTATCTTCATAATAATTAGGATTTGCTCCCAAATAATTTAAATAAAAAATATGTATTACTTAAACTATGTACATTCATTAACCCAAAACTGTAAATATACATCGTGGTTGTTCTTGTTTTGCAATTAATTTAATTTACGTGTTTTTATTAAAATTAAAATAAATAAAAAATACATCATTTTATAAAATCATTCTAACGTTATTTTCATGACATGAATAATTTCCGTGAAAATAATATTAATGCAAATTGGATTTATTTTCCTTACGTAAAAACTGATTATAAAAGAAAGATGATATTTTTTAATTGTAAAGTACATTCATTAAGTATATTATGTAATTTTATTTTTAAACAATTAAAAAAAATAACATTTTTTAATTACTTTTTTTTAATGTACTCAATTTTCATGAAAATGTCATAATGCAAAAAAACTTTTTCTCAATTTTCCTTGTGTAAAATGCAATTATAATAATTTAGAAAAAGAAAAAAAAAAAAAAAAAAAATATATATATATATATATATATATATATAATTATTTATTTATTTATTTTTTAAATTGTGAAATACATTCATTAAGCAAAAAAAACTGTAAATATACATCTTGATTGTTTTTGTTGTAATAACTGGAATTTATTTTTTTAACTTAAAAAAATAAACTTCAAACTTAAAAAAAATCACTGTAAAATTATTTTTAATAATGTCACAATGCAAAAAAATTTTTTCTCAATTTTCCTTGTGTAAAATGCAATTATAGTAACTTAGAAAAAGAAAAAAAAAAAAAAAAAAAAAAAAATATATATATATATATATATATATATATATATATATATAATTATTTATTTATTTTTTAAATTGTGAAATACATTCATTAAGCAAAAAAAACTGTAAATATACATCTTGATTGTTTTTGTTGTAATAACTGGAATTGATTTTTTTAACTTAAAAAAATAAACTTCAAAATGTAAAATTCTAAAAAAAAAAAATCACTGTAAAATTATTTTTAATAATGTCACAATGCAAAAAAAACGTAATGGTTCTACAAATCAGCTGCTTTTTCTTTCTGTAAAATGTAATTATAGTTGTGTTAAAACAGGGTATTTTCCCTCATTATATATAAAAAAGGAGTAATTTTATTGTTTATTTTGACACATCTTGGATGAGAGAAGACAAATAATATTCAAACCTCAAACAGAGCCAGATTCCTGTCGTAGAAATCATCATCATCGATGGCATGAGAGTTATTGATGTAGACGTTGGACAGCTTCACGCCGTCACCTGACACACACAGTCATCAGTTTAAGGGTTAATATGAGTGCTTGGGAAACCGTTCATTGTACAGTTTAAAGCTCATTTAGTGCCGCTGGAGACACGGGAATCAGAGACAAAAGTCCACGAAACTGGAAGTATTTTCTTGTTATAATCAGTGTAGGATCACATGACATTGTGTCTCCATCAGCACACACACTTTCACTTCCCCCAACACACACGCACACACACTCTCACACACACCTGCCGTTGTCTTATTGCATTCTTCACTGAGGTGTGTGTGTGTGTGTATTGTCCACATGTGAGGCTTTTAAAGCAGCATGATGACTAACCATGTGTGTTTGAGCATGCCACACGCTCACGACAACACCTGCACATCTATCATCTGTGCAACAGGGAGTGTAGCTGAAAACATGTCGTTTCCCTGAAAGGAACTTCCTGTTTCAGATGATGATGTCGCACATTGTGAGTCACACCCTCATTGCTCATCCAAAGAGATGAGGGAGAAAATATTCAAGTCTTACAACAGCAGATCATACGAGATCGAACGCTTGGCATGAATGAACAATATTCAGTGACTGTGAAACAGCGAGCGTGTCGAACACTGTTGAATATGAACGCTTAATTAAACCGATCCGAGCCGTTTGGAGTTTAACCCTCTGATGTGTGATGATCACTACAGATGTGTAGCTCTCAGAATTAATAACGTGGTGTTTTTAATCACATATTCGATATGGAATCATTATGATCTTGTTTTGAAGTTGAGAAAAAACACTCAGATCAGTGTTGTACATGTGAACTGAAACTGAGAAAAAGAGCTGTTGTTAATTGAAACAAAGCTGAAATGAAATTGGCAACCAATTGAAATCAAATAAGCTGAATTTGAAGTACTAAAATTACTATAACTTAAATAAATTTAAACGAAATAGAATAATTAATATTTTTTTAAAAGCTAAATAAAATTACGAAAAAAAGAAAAATCACAACAAAATAAACTTGAATATAAAAAAATTGATATATATATATATATAAATAAAAATAGTAAATAATCCTAAAATAATACTAAAATATCCATGATTAAAATATTTTTTGTTCATTTGTGATATAACTTAAAATATGCTTTAATAACCGCTATCTGCAGTGTTATTCTAGCTTTATTTTTGTTAATATTTTAAATTATCTTATATTTTTAGTTAACTGTCATTTTTAGTCATTTTTTTATGTGCTTTTGTCATTTTATTGATTGTTGTTATTTTTTTAAATAGTGTTATTCAGGTTATTTTTGTTTTTATTTATTAATTAATATTATATAATATTGTTAATTATTTGTTATTATTTATTTCCAGTTGATATTTTTAGTGTTCCTCGCATGTCCGTCAAATTTTTTTTTCCAAGAAAATGAATGTAGTATATTTTAGTTTGATAATGTTTTTTTTTTATTTAATATTTTGTATTTTTAGGGGATTTTATGGTACCAAAATATAATTATGGAATTGTTATGATCCATTTATTACCTGTTAATCACTTTTTGAACATAGACCTGAAAATGAAATTTCCAAAGTTAAAAGTTAAAAAAGTGAAACAAAAAAAGTCATAGAAGTATAAGTTTATTATAATACTATTATTATACTATTTTAAAATTTTATATGAAATATATATTTTCCAAAGCATGTTTTACTCTAAAACTTCATGAAAATCAAAGCTAAATCTAAACAAGTTGTGTTCCAAATTTGAGTTTGATATCTCAAAAAATGAGCTTTCAGTAAGAGTTTGTTTTGGTGCAGTACCAAACGCTTCCACTAGATGAAATTCACGTCCCATTAATTTCCAATGCGCTCATTTAATTACGACCACGAGAAGCACAAGTCTGACTACTTTTTTCAGGACTATTTAATCGTTTCGAATCATGTCCATGATTCTTACGTTCACACAGCAAGTGCCAAAACTTTTACCAAGTTTCGTACCATTACAATGAAGTAAAAAATTCTAAAAATAACAAAACAATGTAAATTTTTCGGTTGAAAAGCACCAGAGGGTTAAACTTAATTCAGTTTATTGCGAAAGCTATATTTCTAATTTTAACTTAGTTTAAATTTTTCGTCTAATAATTATATTTTATTTCAATTGACAAATGTTTTTTAACAGTTTTAGTTAACGATAATAACCCTGATTATGTGCATTCATGCGCTCCGTCCAAAATCTAACATTTCCCTACTAGATAGTATGCATAGTGATAGTACGCCAAAAAAGTAGTATGTCCGAAATCATAGTATTCAAAAAAAAAAAAAGAAACGGCAAGATTCTGAAGTGATTTCGGACACACAGACAGTGGTTTATCACAGGATAACAGCACACACTCGCTGAAACCGCTGCACAAACAGTCACTCACCATGTTCGAGGTTACTGCGGTCCGGCGTGTCGCCCCCTGCAGAGGTCGTGAACCCTCCGGACGCCTCGCTGTATGGCTCGCTGCGGTTGACGCTCTCCCGGGAGCCGAAGCGGACCCTGGCGCTGGAGCGCGAGCTGACGTCCGGAGACGTGTCCGGCAGGTCCTCGGCTTTGATGGGCGTGACGGTGAAGCGCACGGACGAGGCCATGGCTTCCCGCGGCTGCTGGGGGTCCGACAGGGCGGCGGCTCCGGGGTCCTGCGGCGGCGGCCGCTCCACACTCAGCTCACGGCGCGCGGAGGGGACGACACGGGCCCATGCATCGCCATGGAGACAGTGTGTGTGTGAATGACGCTTCTATGGATTATTTAGTCACTGGGTTTGATATTGCTTAATTTTAATAGCAGATTTATAGATTTGACAGTGTATGGAGGTAGATGTGCATTTGGTGCGGTGTGAGAAAAGAGAAAATATACCCTAAAAAGGGCTTATTTTTGCTCAGATCAGCTTTTGAATCTGGTTTCTGACTCGTCAGCAAAGACGTTGGAGGAACGATTTACACAGACGTAATGAAAACCGCTGTACTAAACCATCTGACAGCGTATGAAAAATTAACGTTCCTCTGCTGTAATCCAAAATAAATGAAGTTTGATTAATACAGAACAGTGTCATGACAAATATGGCGATCTGTGTGTGTGTGTGTGTGTGTGTGTGTGTGTGTGTGTGTGTGTGTGTGTGAGAGAGAGAGAGAGAGAGAGAGAGAGAGAGAAACAAACAGAACAAAGCAACTATTATATATGAAATGTATAAAAATATAGTTAAACATACACATACATTCATTACATACACATATACATAAAATATATGTATATATGTATGTGTATATATGTATAAATATGTATATACATATATATAAATGTATATATATAAATATATATTTATATACATATATACACACACACACACATATATACACATTATATATATATATATATATATGTGTATGCGTATATATGTGTATATGTATGTGTGTATATGTATATATATATAAATATATATTTTATATAAATATATACATATACACATATATATATGTATATATATATATATATATATATATATGAATGTGTATATACACTAGATTATCTAGAATATAAAATAATTCAACATCCATTTTTAATTCAATATTCTATATTAAATGTATTTAAAAATAATAATATCTACATTTATTCAAAATAGGCAAAACAATGCAAAATATTAGATTTACTTGTTTATCTAAAATAGAAATTAGCTATAAATAAATAAACAATGTGAATATATAAATGTATTTCATTCACTGGATTATCCAAGATATGCATTACCATTGTACCATTATATTACATTATATATATATATATATACATATATGGACTAGCTAGATTGTAATAGCATACTAGCTTCCCAACTAGGCTCACAGTGACATAAATCTAGTGATCTGCCTTTTTAGACGGCATTTTGGAGCATCACGGTCCTAAAACCTAGTGAGTCGTTAACCTAGACGGCATTTTAGGGCGTCACAGTACTAGTACGTTTATTAAAATATGACACCCAGAAACACTGCTTGACCAGCAGCTCACAGGGTTCAGCTACTGTGCTGTCCAGAGTGCTGTCTGTGTAGGGAGCGCGCGAGGCTTTGCGACACAAACTCGCCGTTACTGCCTGCGACAAACCTGCACCTGAGAGCCTCCATTAAGCCAATTATGATCAGATCACAGACACACACCTGACACCGGCTCGAATGGGCCAGATGCCCTGATATAGATCACTTTAAACTCTTTATATAACTAATAAAGACAGTCGCCTCAGCACACGCGCGCGCGAGACTCTTTGGTGATGTTTGAGCGCATAAACGCGAAGCCGCATTAACAGTCGCATTATTCACTTCTGATCAAAGCGATCGATTAATTTCACTTCATTACCTCCTGACTGCTGTCTCGGGCCCGCCGGAGACCGGCTTTCAGGTGCTCTGCTGGAATCCGGTCTGTTTATCGCTCCGGTTTCAGGATCATCAAATCAGCACGTTTGACTGACTACTGGCGTACTGCGCGCTCCCGAGAGGACGGCGCTCTTGCGTCATGACGTAGGAGGCGATGTAGGGAAATGTAGTCCTCCAAGTAAATACTTCTATTATAAGATTAGACATTTGTTTTTTTTAATTGATTTCAATATTAGCAATCGCTAACAAATAAATGACCCACAAATATACAAATCACGCATTTTATTAAATTTCACATAAAGATTAATTCACATGCTGATCAACAAACAAAATGTCATACTTCTAGTAACCAGAAAATAAACATAACATTGTTCAATTTAAAAAAAAAAATTAAAAAAAAAATAGTGTAAAAGTTCGGTTCAGAGCACGGGTCGCGGTTGTTGTGTGAGCAGAAGCCCGAAGCGTTTCTTGATGGTCACGCGGTGTCTGGAGAACTTGTCGTCCGGTGAGAAGCGGGCCGGGTGCGCCGAGCTGGTGGGCTGACCGGTCGGGTCCACTTTCTGCACAGAAAATAATATTAAAACAATTTATTCAAAACATGCCCCAAGACTACAGATCTTCATTTCATATATCTGATAGCATACAACAACAAATAGTACCGAAAGCACCACTGCATTGTTTTTGTTTTTTTTTCGTGCTGAAGTACAGTTATCATCTGAAGCCATTGTTTACATTATATATTATCTTAATATATTAACAAAACGTAGCTAAAAGACATATAACACACTGTTTTTAACATATATATAAGTTTATGCCTCCATAAAAGCCGTAGTATCTGGACTCACCTTCAGAGTATAAACCCTGTCGCCGTTCTCATTCAGATAAAACTGCAGGAACATGATGATAAACTCTCGACAGTCACAGTCACGCACCAGATTACGGTTTATTTCGAAAATATCCGAACAAAACCAGGTTTATAATCAGCAGAGCAGCGAGCGGCTCAAAACAACACGTGTGCGACTGATCCAGAGCAAACCGGATGTGCGGGTCGAGGCGCAAAGGACGATGGGAAATTGAGTTTGTTTTTTTTTAAAAGGTCACGTGTGTAAAGAAAGCTTCCTATCATAATAAATGTACATTAAAATATATTCTTTATAAATGTTCAATTGTATATTTATTTTATTTTTCATTCTTTTTATGTTTAATATTATATCATTCACACTTTTTTATTCAATTAAAGGATTAGTTCACCCAAAAATGAAAATAATGTCATTAATTACTCACCCTCATGCCGTTCCACACCTTTGTTCATCTTCAGAACACAAATGAAGATATTTTTGTTGAAATCCGATGGCTCAGTGAGGCCTGCATAGCCAGTAATGACATTTCCTCTCTCAAGATCCATTAATGTACTAAAAACATATTTAAATCAGTTCATGTGAGTACAGTGGTTCAATAATAACATTATAAAGTGACGAGAGCTTCCTGAAGCAGTGTTTTGAAATCGGCCATCACTATATAAGTCGTTATTTAGTTTTTTTGGCACACCAAAAATATTCTCGTGGCTTTATAATATTAATATTGAACCACTGTACTCACATGAACTGATTTAAATATGTTTTTAGTACATTAATGGATCTTGAGAGAGGAAATGTCATTGCTCCCTATGAAGGCCTAACTGAATCATCGGATTTCAACAAAAATATCTTAATTTGTGTTCTGAAGATGAACAAAGGTCTTACAGGTTTGGAACGACATGAGGGTGAGTAATAAATGACAACATTTTAATTTTTGGGTGAATTAACCCTTAAATTGACTTCTATATAAATATTATGAAATATCAATGTTTATTATTTTTAATTATTTACTATTAATTATCGTTGACATATTTGTTTATTTTATAATTTAACTTATACTTATTATTGTAATTTTATTAACGTATTTTCCCTCAATTACCTTTATTTCTTCATTGTTGTTTATTACTTCCTACTCATTTGATACGCATAAGGTAAAGGTATGTATATATAAATATATATATTTTTTTTTATTTCATATTGCATATTTCATTCTTTAGTTATAAAAAAAGTATTTGTTTACTATTCATTATCATTCGCCTCAGAAACGACATTGAATCATTTTTCAGAGCGATTTTTTTTTTTTTTCAGCGGATGAACGATAAAAACACTGAAAGCCAATCAGAATCCTTCATACTTTAAATCGCGCGCGCTTCCTATAAATCGACCGTTGGTGTGTACAAGTCGCTAATATACTTAACTGTTAGTTATCATTATAGTTATCGTTCTTGGTGTGAACGGGTCTTTAATACTCGTTATTTGATAAAACATGCTTTGTTTATCTCTCTCTCTCAGGCGCGTGATTCGATCATTCACAGATGCCGTGAACGCGCCCGTTCAGGAAAATCACAAACTGTGAACGCGAGCAATATTACATCAATGCCAGGATTAACATATTAACATTTATAAAATGTATTTAATTATAGCTACAGTAATTTTGTATTGATTTGATGCTGTTTGGAGCAGAACATTTTTGTGAAATTGAGTTTTTAAAAAGGTCACGTGTGTAAAGAAAGCGAATATAAAGGCACAGACATTATGATTTGTGTTTGTTTTTGAAAGTGTGCAGTTCAAATCTGAATTCTTCAGCAGTGAGCAACTGTTTCGGGTAATCTGTTCACTTATTACTGTTTACTTATTATTCACAGTCTTTTAATATTTAATCAGAGGCTACAACACTCTCATTTCAGCCTTTGAATGAAATAGAAGTACTTCAATGTCAGGTTTAGACTAATTAATGTTAATTCAATTGGAGAAAATACTTGATGTTCTTTATATATGCCTTTTTTTGCAATTGTTTTGTTGTTGCTCTTATTGTTTTGGCTATATATTAATGGTTACTTGCAATATTGAAATAAAACTATTGTAATATTATACATTAACTGAGATAAAATGAGCTAAAATGCAGCTTACATATGTAAAATCTCCTGTTTGTAGATGGAGAACAGCCTTTTTCACCTCTTCCACATCTAATGGAGCACTTACTGCCACTTCATGAGGATAACAAGGCGCTGCTTAATTACGAACGAACACATCCAGAAGAGAGGAGTGTAACCGACAGGCCTCTTCAAGAGGATCAGACTGAATCACAACCAGTCAGAATGGACGATTCACAATGTTTTGATGCTGGAGACGTGTTTCTTATGCCAGAAACACCTGCTGAATCCCAACTGAAGCTGATGCGATCAATGCAACCTTCCCAAACATCTGTTCGTTCTCCTCAGACGCTTCGTTCGCTTCAGTATGAAGAGCTTGAGGAAAGTCGTCAATGGTTTCGACCAGCATTTGACTCTGAAGATCCTGGAAGATCACAAAACCTTCATTTCCCAACATCAATCCATCAATCAGATCCTCAGGAGGAACTAAACCACATCCCACAAGACTGCCAACCTCCATCTACTCCTATAAATATCAAACCAGTAACTGTTTTCACACATATTAACCCTTTCCACGCACCTCATCTTAACCCTTCATGGCCCGTTCTAGTACCTCATTTCAACCCTGTAGCTTCAGCGCCTCATCAGAATCCATTCTGCCCCATTTACACGCCTCCACTACACTTTGACCCAAACCGCACCACTCTAGTGGCTTGTGGGGATTCGACCGTCTCCTGTCTAGTGCTTCCACTGCACATGAACGTTTACCCGGTTTATCCCACACCATACCTGCCCTCAAACACACAGAGTCCCTCACAGGCCTCGCTCTCCGGCGACTCCTCGGCTAGATGGTTTCCTGAAGATGTGTGCGACTCGTACGGACTGTGGCGGAGACTGCGTGAGACGGCGAGGGGCTTCAGCTCCGGCAGTCCAGACACTGAGGCTCTGGCGTGCTTCTTCATGTGAGAGAGAGCAAACACACACATTCACAATCATATCGCACTGATATTGACATATTTATGGGTATTCTATAGTTTAGTTAAAGCAGAAGCATGCTATTGGGATAAACAGGAACTCATTATGAACAATAAAGGCCTGTTCACCCCAAGAATGATAACTATAACCATAAAGTTTTAAAAATCGCTAAAGACTGTATAAATGTTGGGTTAAATAAGGACAAACCCAGCAGTTGGGTTAAATGTTTGCATAACCTGCTGGCAGTTTTATTTAACTCAACTATCATTTAAAAATGACTATATGTCTGGCTTAAAATGAACCCAAAATATGTTGGAAATACTAGAGGCAACAATAATAATCAAAAGGTGAACATTTATTAATAAGCAATTTAATAAATGTTTATAATTAATTTAAATTATTAATAAGTGTTCATGTATAAAACATATTAATAAATGTTCATTTCCAACCTATTTTGGGCTAATTTTAGGTGAGCAATACAGTAATGTTTAAACAGTAGTTGAGTTAAATAAAACTACCCAGCACGTTGGTCAAACATTTTACCCAACCGCTGGGTTGGGTTAAATGTTTGGATTGGGTTACTCACTGGGTTTGTTCATTTTTAACATTTTTTTAAATATTTTTTTTTTTTATTATTTCTTCATTGTTATGCATTAGTATTTTATAGTAAATGTATGTATTTAAATATATTTATACACATCTTTATAAATATTAAATTGTATATTTATTATTTTATTTTCATTCATTTTTTATTTGTTTAATATTTATCATTATAATTCATACTTTTTCATTATATTAATTGACTTATATATACAACCCGAATTCCAGAAATGTTGGGACGTTTTTTTAAATTTAAATAAAATGAAAACTAAAAGACTTTCAAATCACAAGAGCCAATATTTTATTCACAATAGTACATAGATAACATAACAAATGTTTAAATGGAAACATTTTACACTTTTATCCACTAAATGAGCTCATTTCAAATTTGATGCCTGATACAGGTCTCAAAAAAGTTGGCACGGGGGCAACAAATGGCTGAAAAAGCAATAAATTTTGAAAAGATTCAGCTGGGAGAACATCTAGCAACTAATTAAGTTAATTGATATCAGGTCTGTAACATGATTAGCTATAAAAAGGGATGTCTTAGAGAGGCAGAGTCTCTCAGAAGTAAAGATGGGCAGAGCTGTGAAAGAGTGCATAAAAAGATTGTGGAATACTTTAAAAACAATGTTCCTCAACATAAAATTACAAAGGCTTTGCAAATATCATCATCTACAGTGCATAACATCATCAAAAGATTCAGAGAAACTGGAGAAATCTCTGTGCGTAAGGGACAAGGCCGAAGACCTTTATTGGATGCCATGGTCTTCAGGCCCTCAGACGACACTGATTGTGTCAATTACATTACTAAATGGGCCCAGGAATACTTCCAGAAACCACTGTCGGTAAACAATCCGCCATGCCATCTGCAGATGCCAACTAAACCACTGTCGGTAAACAATCCGCTGTGCCATCTGCAGATGCCAACTAAACCACTGTCGGTAAACACAATCCGCCGTGCCATCTGCAGATGCCAACTAAACCACTGTCGGTAAACAATCCACCGTGCCATCTGCAGATGCCAACTAAACCACTGTCGGTAAACACAATCCGCCGTGCCATCTGCAGATGCCAACTAAACCACTGTCTGTAAACACAATCCGCCGTGCCATCTGCAGATGCCAACTAAACCACTGTCGGTAAACACAATCCGCCGTGCCATCTGCAGATGCCAACTAAACCACTGTCTGTAAACACAATCCGCCGTGCCATCTGCAGATGCCAACTAAACCACTGTCTGTAAACACAATCCGCCGTGCCATCTGCAGATGCCAACTAAACCACTGTCTGTAAACACAATCCGCCGTGCCATCTGCAGATGCCAACTAAACCACTGTCGGTAAACACAATCCGCCGTGCCATCTGCAGATGCCAACTAAACCACTGTCGGTAAACACAATCCGCCGTGCCATCTGCAGATGCCAACTAAACCACTGTCGGTAAACACAATCCGCCGTGCCATCTGCAGATGCCAACTAAACCACTGTCGGTAAACACAATCCGCCGTGCCATCTGCAGATGCCAACTAAACCACTGTCGGTAAACACAATCCGCCGTGCCATCTGCAGATGCCAACTAAACCACTGTCGGTAAACAATCCACCGTGCCATCTGCAGATGCCAACTAAACCACTGTCGGTAAACACAATCCGCCGTGCCATCTGCAGATGCCAACTAAACCACTGTCGGTAAACAATCCACCGTGCCATCTGCAGATGCCAACTAAACCACTGTCTGTAAACACAATCCGCCGTGCCATCTGCAGATGCCAACTAAACCACTGTCGGTAAACAATCCACCGTGCCATCTGCAGATGCCAACTAAAGCTCTATCATGCAAAAAGGAAGCCATATGTGAACATGGTCCAGAAGCGCCGTCGTGTCCTGTGGGCCAAGGCTCATTTAAAATGGACTGTTTCAAAGTGGAAAAGTGTTCTATGGTCAGACGAGTCCAAATTTGACATTCTTGTTGGAAATCACTGACGCCGTGTCCTCCGGGCTAAAGAGGAGGGAGACCTTCCAGCGTGTTATCTGCGTTCAGTTCAAAAGCCAGCATCCCTGATGGTAGAGGGGTGCATAAGTGCGTACGGTATGGGCAGCTTGCATGTTTTGGAAGGCACTATAAATGCTGAAAGGTAAATAAAGGTTTTAGAGCAACATATGCTCCCCTCTAGATGATTTCAGGGAAGGCCTGAGCAGGACAATGCACAACCACATACTGCAGCTATTACAACAGCATGACTTTGTCGTAGAAGAGTCCGGGTGATGAATTGGCCTGACTGCAGTCCAGATCTTTCACCTGTAGAGAAAAATACGTCAAAGACGACCACAAACTCTTCAGCAGCTGGAAACATATCAGGCAAGAATGGGACCAAATTCCAACACCAAAACTCCAGAAACTCATAACCTCGATGCCCAGACATCTTCACACTGTTTTGAAAAGAAGAGGAGATGGTACACCATGGTAAACATGCCCCCTTCCCAACTGTTTTGAGACCTGTAGCAGGCATCAAATTTGAAATGCGCTCATTTAGTGGATAAAAAATTTCTCAGTTTAAACATTTCTTATCTACATTCTATTGTGAATAAAATATTGGCTCATGTGATTTGATAGTCTTTTAGTTTTCATTATATTCCATTTTTTAAAAAAAAAAACGTCCCAGCATCTCCAGAATTCGGGTTGTATTTCATATTGCATATTTCATTCTTTTGTTGTTTGTTTCAGATTTTTTAAAAAGTATTTGTTTACTACTCATTTATTATTTTTTATTATCATTCGCCACAGAAACGACATCGAATCATTTTCAGAATCCTTCATACTTTAAATCGCATGCGCTTACAATAAATCGTGTCGAAGCGTCGCTAATATACGTAGTTATCATTATAGTTATCATTCTTGGTGTGAACGAGTCTTTAATGCTCATTATTTGATAAAACATGTTTTGTTTATCTCTCTCTTAGGCATGTGATTCGCTCATTCGCCGTTCACAGTCCGGATCTCCCGTTCACAGATGCCGTGAACGTGGCCGTTCAGGAGTGGAGGAAAATCTCAAACTTTGAACGCGAGCAATATTACATCAATGCCAGGATGTGAGCTGAAAAATTCCTGAAACTAACATGATTTAGGAGTGTTAAAGAATTAATGATTAACATTTATAAAATGTATTTAATTATACAGTAATTGTGTATTGATTTGATACTGTTTGGAGCAGAACATTTGTCATTTTTAACCCCTTAGTTGCAGAAATGGTGGGTAAAGAGCAAATCTTACAATTAAAATCATGAACTACACATAATTATGTCTTTAAGAGGTTTTGTTTTATTTTGTTTAAATATTCCTCTAGGTTCATTGAGTTGGAAGATCAGGTCAAGAGCGCCAACAGAGCAGATGAAGATCAGTCGATTCCTGCTCAGACAGGTCAGGATTTATTATAATGGCTCACAATTATTGTTTTATTTACTTGTTGAAAGCTGATTGATTTTACATTCTAACCTAAACTGAACGATGAACCCAGAGTTCTGTCTGTCGCTCAGGTAATGTGAAGAAAACTAGAAAAAGATCTAATAAGGTCGCCCAAGAGCGGCCGGTTCAAGATCTCGCCGAGAGCGCGCTGACGGAATACTCACAGGTCATGGACGCTCTAGAGTCAAAGGTCAGCGGTGGGTCAGAGGTCACTGCAGCCGTAGAGGAGGATGTGTGTGCGCTGTACCTCAACGAGCTCTTCAACCACAGCGAATTTACGACTGAGGTGAATTAAAATACAAAAGCTTTAAAGGGTTAAAGAGCGAATCAGAACAGCGTTATCATTTTAAAGTGTGTTTTTCTCTCTTTCAGGCTGCTGTCGACGTGGACTACATCAGCTCTCTTCTCTCCGCAGATCACAACCTCACAGACGACCTTAAGGAAAATTCCCAGGATGTGTTCTCCGGTATTATTCCAGAGCCAGTCGCCGGCTGCTCCGATTGGATTGACACTACGGTTTCTGAAGCACAGGTTCTGCCGTCATCCGCTCTACAATGTGATTTCAGCACAAATCTTCAAAATCACATGATGCAGAATGTATTTCAGATGTCCACGCCACCAGAATTAGTGTGGTTACAGGATAACATCATGGAAAATGACGGCCAGAATGCATTTCAAACATTAACCGAGGTCCAAAGTTCGGATCAAAGCGTTTCCGTTCAAGAAACGATTCATTCTGCACTCCAAGACTTCCAAGGTCCAGAAGCTGATGGAAACTCTTCGGGACAAAAAGACAAGACTTCGTACAATGTTGAACTTGATTCCACCATCCAATCCAACAGTCTTCAAAACTACAAATCCCATCATGCAACATTTACTCATTCCATAAAACATCCCAAAACCCCTTTGGATAGTGGAATGGAGCATAATGGAGAGGAAAACATGGTAGTCGGACAAAAAACTGTAAAAAGTACAAAGGAGAAGGGTAACATAGATTCGGACATTCCCAACAATTCTCAGAGAGTGAGAAATAATGCAACAGAAACACAGACAAACATAAAGGAGATGCCCGAGGAAAAGAACGGAAACGGAAACAAAAAACAGATAAGACAACGTAGAAGACGGAAACAGCGAAAGATCACGGCGCTCGATGAGAGAACAACCTCGAAACCAGGCGATAAAGATGGAAGGAGGTCGAAAACAGACCAAAGACACAGAAAGACTCAAGACGGTCAACAAAGATCAGCAACCTCAACGAAACACGAAATAATGGTAGAAAGAGAGCAGCGTACGGATGTGACTGAGACGAGATCCTCCGCAACGGACGGAAGGAGAGGGAATCTACGCCAACATGATGGACAGAAGACAGGAGAAAATTTGCACAACGAGTTAGAGAGACGTCAAAGGCCGATAAAAACTGGCAGATCTCATGAAGCGAACAAAGAAAGAAAACGAATGATGGAAGCAGAAAGAAACAATGGAAAAACATATAGACGGGCAGAGAACGGACGCCTAAAAAAGCAGCAAAAATTGGCCATTGTAGGGAATGGTGATTTTCAATCGCACGAGAGCTTCACGTACACGAGACGCAGCCAAAACTCGTACAAACGACAAACAAAGAAGGTTGAGAAGGTTCAAAAACAAAACAAGGTGGACGGACATAACGGAAAACCCACCTGAGACATAATAAAGCTTATAAATGAAACATTGCGTCGTTATTTAACCCTCTGGTGCGCGGACAAAAATGAGCGATTCGTTTTTATTTCGATGTAATGAATGAATGTGCTATAATGATTTTCATTTAATATTTTGTATTTTTAGGGGATTTTTTGGCACTAAATTATATTTATGGAATAGTTATGATCCATTTATTACCTGTTAACCACTTTTTGAACATAGACCTGAAAATGAAATTTCCGACTTAAACTGTGGTAAATGTTTTGGATCACAGAAGTTTTGTCTCTTTTTAAAGACGACACTTGGTGGATTTTTTTTAAAAAAGTGAAATAAAAGTTATAGACGTTTAAGTTTAATATTATGAAAAATGCACAAAAATACTATTTTTAAATTTGATATGAAATATATATTTTTCAAAACATGTTTTACGCTAAAATGGTGAGAAAAACCAAGGCCAGTCAAATTTGAGGTTGATATCTCAAAAAATGAGCTTTCAGTAAGAGTTTGTTTTGGTGCAGTACCAAACAATTCCAGTAGAGTTAGTTTCCAGTTCATTTCCATTGCGCTTATTTGTGTTTCAGGACCATTTAACCTTTTTGAGTCCATGATTTTTGTGTTCACACAGCAAATGCCAAAGCCTTTACCAAATTTCGTTCCATTCAGATTAAGTGAAAAATTAAAAAAAAAATAAAATAAATAAAAACATACAATTTTTCAGTAAAAAATGACCAAACGGCACCAGAGGGTTAAGAATCGTAATATATTAAAGTATAAAATAATATGACACATCAGCAATAGAAATGTGTATTTTCCAGTATACAAAACTTAAAAAGACAAACATATGCAATTAAATACGCAGTTTGTTTACATTCTGTAGGTTCATTGAAGTAGAAAAAGAGTGCCAATAGAGCGATCCAACGACCAAAACTCGTTCAAACCACAAACACGTTTAAGGAAGGTTCAAATGAAGACAGGAAAAGTCACGTCTTTAAGAATTTTAATATATTAAAGTATAAAATAATATGACACATCAGCTGAAGTCTTTGACAGAACAAATGTCTTTGGGTTTTCCGATATACAAAGTTAAAAATGACAAAAACATACACTATTAAATACACATACAGATCCTGATCATTATAAAATATAAAGGTATTTGTTTCAAGGCACATTAATTTAGTGGTATATTCTCACAGTATCATTCCCAGCACCAAGATTCACATGAGAACAGGACAAAGACATCGTCAGGTAAACGTTACCCTTTCACACAGCTTCACATCTCACACAGTCCACGTTAGTTATTGCACATGCGGTCGGTCGGACTGTCCGTCAGCTCAGCTCGACGCTCCTTAATCCGACTTCCTACCGGTCGCTTCGTAGCCGTTATAAATCCCATTGTTGTTGCTGTTGGCCTTCCCATTGGGAATTCCATTGTGGTTTCCGTCAGCGAGCCCACTGGAGTGGAGATACTCCGTGAGGACTTTCCGATAAACTGGATGCGTCCTCAATAAGTCTTGCAGAGAAGCTTTAGGACATGAACACAAACAATTAGCATTAGATACTAAAATGTAAGCGTTATCATCTCAGCTGAGTAAACATTAGGCTGCATTCAAAGATTGAAAATGCCGGATTACAAAAAAATATAAAAAAATCTTTAATAAAGTGGTTAAAATGTTGACATATCTTATTAAGAAGTGATTTAATTTGCCAACGCTCGCTCCGACCTTCTCGTCTGTCGAAGGGTGGAGCCTCTGAATTGGGACACAGCTGGTGTTTTTACCTTCAGTAGGTCGCCCTCTGCTGGTCAGCGCCGAGTACATGTCTTCAACAGCATACTGCGGGATTCCCACCAGCGCCCCCATCAGGTTGGACAGATCATCTGCGCTCAGCAGCCCATCCTGGTCAGTGTCGTACCACTGCGAACAGACGAATATGATTAAAAAACTTTATATTTTTCCACATGATTTAATTGAAAACAGGCAGAATAAATTGGGGAAATTAATCTAATTGTGATTTTTCTCACAAGAATTGCGAGTGCAAATATAAAAACTCAAGTGAAATGCATGATTTAGGCCAAAAAAGTCATAATTGCGATTATTTTATCATATATATATATATATATTATGTTTTAAAATAAATCTCTCTCCACTATTGTTTTTATGGAACCCATTCAATATATTATTATACAAATAATAATAATTATTATTAGGCCTGTCGCATTATTCATTAACCGTCTGATCGTGGTTATTATTAGATGATCTCAATAATTGCAGTTTAAATTTCAATCACAATTTTCCATCTAAATAAGGGAAATTAGTGCAGTTTTCCTAGTGTGGTATAAATTCAATTCACATTTTATTTAAATAAATAATATTAATTTTCACAGCATTAACGTATAAAATATATGGGCCTATTTTTATTTAAAAAAATTATTATTATTATATATAGTACCAAGGCTTACACTGTAAGTGACATTAACAAAACCATTAATCGCAAATATTTTATGATAAATCAAAACATTATTTTCTATATTTATTAATATAGAAACTAATATTATTGTACTTTTAAAAAATCAAGTATATAACAGTGCTGGCAAATTATTAATTGCAATTTGTGTTTACATAATGTGTGTACTGTGTATATTTATTACATATACATAAATACACACATGCATGTATATATTTATATATAAAATATATAAATGTACATGTAAATATTTCTTAAATAAATACATGTCCGTGTGTATTTATATACTTTTATTTATTTTGGATGCGATTAATAATTTGACAGCACTAAATAATAATAATAATAATTTATTGTTACAGAACAACAGTAAAACTTTGCTTTCAAACATTAAACCATAAAGCTTTTATTTTGGCGGAAAACTGCAGCGAGAGCTTCTCGTTTGTTGACAACAGATTTATAAATGATTCTCATTACAAATTTGCACGCAGCGCATCTGACGACATGTAATCACATCACAGCCTTTGTGACTGATAACTGCAGCCATTTCACGCTCTCACACCTGTGCATTGTTACAATTCTTTAAAAACACTGGAGCGTAACAGCGTGTACACGGCGAGTGCTAATTTTAGGCCCTGTCTGTCAATACTTCCCAGCACTCTTATATAACACACTGTAAAAACAGCCGACACCTCACAGTCAGAACAAACAGCTTGCAAAATATGAGTTTATGACGCGACACACCCATGACACACACTCACCGTGAACGCCGTGTGTATGAGAGACTCCAGACTCCTGAAGCCAGACACGGCTGACACGCTCAGACAGACCTGCCTCATGTCCACCGTATCGTCCTGCAGACACAAACCAATGCGGTCAAACGCACAAATAACTGCTTTGGATAAAAGCGAATCTCACGCACACACTACCTTTGAGTAGAGTGAGCAGATCTTCACTGCCGTCGTTCTGTCCGTGAGCCCCAAAAGAGAGGTCAGGTGATCGGCTGTTACCGTGGTGCTCTGGCCTGAGTGACAGCTGTCAATCATGTCGTTCATCACGGTCTCCACTCGAGCGTTCGTAAAACTGCGGATGAAAGAGTGTGAGACAAACGAGTGGAGAGATACTGAACACACACACACACACACACACACACACACACACCCGTGTTTGTGGAGCAGTTTGAGGGTTTCCTGAGCCGGAGGTTCCAGTGGAAGCGAGAGGTTTCCGAGCTTTTTAACAGGAAAACGGCCCTCCATCACATAATCGGTGGCAGGAACGCCGAGAGCTCTAGGAGAGAATATAAAAAAGGTCATTCAAATAGAAATATTCCAGGTTAAATTCAACTTAGATTAATTATATAGTCTAAATGTGTGTTATTTCAGCTGTAAATCATCCTGAACTTCTGTTTTAACAGGTCAATACCGGAGTGTCCATCTAAACTACGCAATTAGCTGAAATAAAGCTGAAATAACGTAAAATATAAATATTACATGAAAAACTTAAAAAGCTGAAGTTCTACAATTACTAAACTGAAATAAAAACACATTTAATAAATAAAGCTAAAGTGAAAAATATTAAAAGAAAAATGGTAAAAGTGCATAAAATTACTACATTTTGCGAACTACTAAACTGAAAATATAATAAAATCGAATGCAAAATATTAATAAATACTATAATCGTAGTTTTTATAATTTTAATATCATTGAGATACTACTATAGTTTCATTTTAATACTTTGAATATTTTTGTTTTTATTTCAATTTTAGTTAAAGTTTGAATTTTTTTGTTATTTTTATTGTTTGTTTTTTAAAATGTCTATATAATATTTATTTTTTATTTTAATACATAAAGTTAAACTAAATGAAAATGAGAAATGTTCCCTTGCCAAATAGTTTAAATAAAATAAATTGCGATTTTTATTTTGTTTCAGTTAATGTTTACTTTATTTCAAGAAACAAAAATGGTTTATTTTTAGTTTATGATACTATTGCACAAATAGTGAAAAGTTGATTATACACAGAAGATAATTCATAAAATATTCTAAATAAACTATTTAAATCATAAACGCAGTATTTCATCCTCAGTGTGTGCAGCTCATGTTAATGTTTAATGGAGGTCGGTACATGATAATGTGAAACTGCACTGAAATCAGCGATCTATGTAAAGCGGTTCAAACCGTCACTCGTATCGTTCACTTCAGTTCTGACACTGAGCGTGTGTCACGTGACTCACTTGGCCATGAGTTTCTGTACATTCTCAGCATATAAGTCCGGGTTTTCCTTCTCCTGCTGTGACGGCGTGTAGACGGGCAGGAACTAGAACCAATCAGAGCAGAGAAGGATTACTGAGTGAGATTCTATTGGTCGCAGCTGTAACATCACTGGACGTTCATGTCAATCAAATGAAGTCCGCCCACCTCCACAGTAACGCTGGTGTAGATCTGAGAGGTGGTGTGCCAGAGAGCGCCGAGCCTGAGGACGAAGACACGTTTCAATTTATTCATAAATAATAAATATATAAATAAAAATGTGATGTATAAAATAAAAATATATAATAAATAAAAATAATTATTAATCTCTTCTTACCATGACAATCCTTTCCAAGTCCACCGAACTGTGTCCTGCAAAGATGTTGAAGGCATGTTTTATATATCTGAAGTTCTTACATATGATGATTTCAGATTCAGTTTTAATGGTTAATTTGTGACTTGTGCTCTTTTATCCAGTGAATCAGCTCTTCTCATCTATTTCAGCTCTCTGTGGTGCTCATATATAGTCATCGAGGGGTTTTCTGTTGCATAAACGAAGCTAATTTTAGCCTCAAACGCCACTGAAGGCATTTGCTGCTCCAGACTCACCGGATCACTGGGATAGTGAAGCAAGACGGGCTGAACAGGAACTCCAGCCAGAAACGCACCTGTTGAGAGAGAAAGAGTCTGATGACAACATGATATTCACTCAAAAATACTGGGGAAAATAATCAATGATTCAATAATTAGAAAACATTAGACATTCACTATAGTTCAAAAAGTTGGTAAGATTTTTTTTTAATGTTTTTGAGCTTTTCTGCTCACCAAGACTGTGTTCGTTTAATCAAAAATACAGTAAAAACAGTGAAATATTATTCCAGTGTAAATCAGCTGTTTTCTATGTGAATATATAGTAAAGTGTAATTTATTCCTGTGATCAAAGCTGAATTTTCAGCATCATTACTCCAGTCTTCAGTGTCACATGATCCTTCAGAAATCATTCTGATATGATGATTTGCTGCTCAAGAAACATTTATGATTATTATCAATGTTGAAAACAGTTTCATATTTTTGTGGAAACTGTGATACATTTTATTTTTCAGCATTCTTTAATGAATAGAAAGTAAAATAGAATCTTTTATAACATTATAAATGTCTTTACTGTCACTTTTGATCAATTTAATGCATTCTTGATGAATAAAGAAATAAAAACATATCTTACTGACCACAGCTGTGATGTCTAAACAGAGTGTGTGTGTGTGTGTGTGTGTGTGTTCGTACCAGGTTTGAATTTGATAAGAGCTCGGCCATTAGTTGTTGTTCCTTCTGGAAACATGAGCATCTGCCGAGAGAAATGGAGCACAAAATGAGATCAAACAGAACAGGATGTGACATACCAGCTAAAAACATGTCACACAAGAGTCTCAGAGAGTGTGTGTGTGTGTGTGTGAGTAAGGCCCTGTTTCCACTTGGTATTAAGATGCATTTTTGTCAATCGTATCACAAGTGGACGACTCTAAATACAGGTGTAAACGGGGTGCAAATCGTTTAGAGTTTGTCCACTTTCGACCACTTCCAGAGGTAGTTGAAAACACACAGCCACTAAAGACGCCTGCTCTCCTCCTACTGAACGCGTAAACATTATGGGAAGTGCTCTAGCCAGACGGGATTTAACCTTTGTCGGCTGAAGACTAAAGTTTGGCTTGAAGATGATAAATGTACCAAGCACAATGTTCTCTCTCCATTCCTGATTTCTAACACACACTCACAGCGTTCGGATGGTCTTGAGAGCAGAAACTAAAGCTGATGCTCTCCGTATGTTTTTCGTTGTCTATGGTCATGTTCATATGTCAATTGCATGAGCTTATTTCGTCCATTAGATCGAAAGATCTGAAAAAGCCCATACATTTACCCACCCATAGACCCTCCCCTCGAAGAAATCAGGACAGAAGTGGTTGAAAGTGACAAAAGAGACGGATTAAAACACCAGGTGTAAACGGGAATGTGTCTCCCTCGTCTACTTGTGATCTGACCAACCAAAACTCATCTTAATACCAGGTGGAAACAGGGCCCGTGTGTGTGTGTGTGTGTGTGTGTGTGTGTGTGTGTGTATGTGTGTGTACCTGAGGCCAGCGGCCGTCAGATGTGACTCTCTCACAGATCTGAGACACACATTTCTTCCTGGATTCAGGGTCTTTCCGACTCACCAACACTGACTGATTAAACTCCAACAGCGCTGGACGGACACACAGATTATCGTAGATTTCAAAAAATGAGCGTACTGTAGCTTACGTTTAGCTTCTGCTGACTTCTGAGTTGTGTTCATTTGTGAAAATTATCACAATGAACAAAACATGTAAGAATCATAAACTTTTGTTGGTCATAGAGCTTATTTTCTGCAGTGATCCAAAACCCAGAGGAACGTTTTTGTCGAGGGAATCAGGGTGATGCAAATATATGGTCGGCTTACAAGAATATGTCATCACTGCCTCATTTGACCTCACCTCCTATAACAGGTAGTTTGCTGTTCTCCGATCGCGACACAACGATTGGCAGGCCCGTCGCACACAGCACCAGCATGTCCAAGAACCCGCTGTGAGGCGCCACCGCCAGGACCGGAGCTTCCTTCAGGCCCGCCTGACGCCCTTTGACTTTAATCCACAGGAAGCCCACGGCGAAGAAGACGGCCCGGCTGAGGAAGAGAATGATGTGATGGAAGAGCCAACGACGCCAACCCTGCACAGGCTCCGCCCGCTCCGCCTCCGACAGACCGGCCAATCGCAGGCGAGCGATGGGCCACATGAGCAGGAAGAAGAGGGTGGCGAGGGTGATGCGGATGGGAAACAGAACGATGCCCAGAATGGTTCCCTGAGAGAGACATCAGAAGCGTTTCATTGGTCAGATAACAGTGATGATCAGTGTTGGGGGTAACGCATTACAATTAACTCGATTTACGCAATCAGATTTCTTTTTCGAGTAACTAGTAAAGTAACAGATTACAAGTAACTCGAGTTAGTGATCAGATTCCTTTTGAGTAACTAGTAAAGTAACGGATTACAAGTAACTCGAGTTACGTGATCAGGTTCCTTTTTCGAGTAACTAGTAAAGTAACAGATTACAAGTAACTTGAGTTAGTGATCAGATTCCTTTTGAGTAACTAGTAAAGTAACGGATTACAAGTAACTCGAGTTACGTGATCAAATTCCTTTTTCGAGTAACTAGTAAAGTAACAGATTACAAGTAACTCGAGTTACGTGATCAAATTCCTTTTTCGAGTAACTAGTAAAGTAACAGATTACAAGTAATTCGAGTTACGTGATCAGGTTCCTTTTGAGTAACTAGTAAAGTAACAGATTACAAGTAACTCGAGTTACGTGATCAGGTTCCTTTTTCGAGTAACTAGTAAAGTAACAGATTACAAGTAACTTGAGTTAGTGATCAGATTCCTTTTGAGTAACTAGTAAAGTAACGGATTACAAGTAACTCGAGTTACGTGATCAAATTCCTTTTTCGAGTAACTAGTAAAGTAACAGATTACAAGTAACTTGAGTTAGTGATCAGATTCCTTTTGAGTAACTAGTAAAGTAACGGATTACAAGTAATTCGAGTTACGTGATCAGGTTCCTTTTGAGTAACTAGTAAAGTAACAGATTACAAGTAACTCGAGTTACGTGATCAGGTTCCTTTTTCGAGTAACTAGTAAAGTAACAGATTACAAGTAACTTGAGTTAGTGATCAGATTCCTTTTGAGTAACTAGTAAAGTAACGGATTACAAGTAACTCGAGTTACGTGATCAAATTCCTTTTTCGAGTAACTAGTAAAGTAACAGATTACAAGTAACTTGAGTTAGTGATCAGATTCCTTTTGAGTAACTAGTAAAGTAACGCATTACAAGTAACTCGATTTACGCGATCAAATTCCTTTTTCAAGTAACTAGTAAAGTAACAGATTACAAGTAACTCGAGTTACGTGATCAGGTTCCTTTTTCAAGTAACTAGTAAAGTAACAGATTACAAGTAACTCGAGTTACGTGATCAGGTTCCTTTTTCGAGTAACTAGTAAAGTAACAGATTACAAGTAACTTGAGTTAGTGATCAGATTCCTTTTGAGTAACTAGTAAAGTAACGGATTACAAGTAACTCGAGTTACGTGATCAGGTTCCTTTTGAGTAACTAGTAAAGTAACGGATTACAAGTAACTCGAGTTACGTGATCAGATTCCTTTTTTGAGTAACTAGTAAAGTAACAGATTACAAGTAACTCGAGTTACGTGATCAGATTCCTTTTTTGAGTAACTAGTAAAGTAACGGATTACAAGTAACTCGAGTTACGTGATCAGATTCCTTTTTCGAGTAACTAGTAAAGTAACGCATTACTTTTAATTTACAACAAAATATTTTAGTTACTTTTTCAAATAAGTAAAGCAAGTTACTTTGTTTTCCCATCTATTGACTGACAGCTCTCCTGTTCCGATGTTAAGTGAAATCGTTAGTAAGTGCAGAGGTGTTGTGTGTAAACATGACAGATATTGTAGTTCTAGACTAAATGTGAGCATGCATTTACTCATCTCACTTGCACAAAAAAGATTCAGCATTCCTCAAAATGAATAACATCAGTGAAATGCAAACCTCCAGTAACTAAATACGTTAAATAAAACAAATATTTTTAAGCATTTAATCTCACTTTATTGACCAATGTACTTGCTGCTACTGACCTTTAATGATTCAGTTAATACATTTACAAATACATTTGCACAAAAATAGAACTTTTTTGTTAATAAAAAACAAAACAAAACAAGCCAAGCCCACGTGAGAAAAAGTAATGCAAAGGTAACATAACGCATTACTTTTTCTTAAAATGTTACTAAGTAATGCAATTAATTATTTAATGGAATAACGCAATATTGTAATGCATTACTTTTCAAAGTAACGTTCCCCAACACTGGTGATGATGGAAGCGTTCTCACAACTTTCACTAACGTTTTGTAATGTTAAGATAAAATGTTCTTTAAATAACATTTATGGATCATTCTTTTAACATTATAAATATGACATGCGTTCTCATGATGTTGAGACAAAACATTCTTAGAATGTCTTTATGATGTTTTTACTTAAAAGTTCTCAATGCTGAAAGAAAACATTCTAAGAACAACATTTTCAAACATCCTCATGATGTTATTTGTACTTGATAAGCATTCTCAGAAATGTTGGCAGAAAATGTTCTTAGAACAACATTTTCAGAACGTCCTTAAGTTATTAATATATGCTGAATGTATTTTTGGATTATTACAAATAAACGTTCAAAGAATGTTATACAGAGAGTAAAAATAAGGTTATGATAATATTGTATCAACATTATCGTAACCTATTCTAATCACAACAAGAAAACTGGACATTTGAGCAACATTTATATCTGGAGCTGGTAGACTAGATTACAACAAATTCAAAGCAGTTTGGACCAGCAACAACACAGTTTCCAAACATTTGCAGGTTTCTTTGAAAGTATAAAGTCATAATTAGAAAGGAAATACTGAAGTGTGTTCAGCACAAAAAAATCACCAAGGTAACATAGTTTCTGCCAAAATACCATAGTTACTACAGGCCATATTAAATAAACACGGGACTTTCAAATGGTGTAAGATCAAAACAAACACAAAATGCTGCAGTTTGGTTGCTGCTAGGTTACATCACAACACCAAACCAAACATGATTCAATTCAATTCAATTCACATTTATGTGTATAGTGCTTTTCACGATACAAATCGTTTCAAAGCAGCATTACAGAGAATGCATGTCAACATTACAATTTAGAGTATGCATTTAGCTAATAATGTAATAATTTAGGCAATTAATTTACAATCGTTGTTAACAATTTAACTGAAGGTAGAAGCAATGAGCTCCAGGAAAAATGAATTACATATTAACAATAATTAGGATATATAGAATGCAGTTGACATGTTTGGATTTTGCAAAATATTTAAAGCACAAACATCTCTTCCTTTAATCAAAATAAACAGATAGTAAATAGTTTGACAACAATCTGAAAATCTGCATTTACACATGTTTACAATTCCAAATCTAAGATTTTCGCGATTATTTTATTCTATTGACAGCCATAATTTTTGCAACAACAAATCTACAAATAATTTTGATGGGCAAAAAATAGTGTGTATATATTTCCAATGTACTGTGTTGAATATAGAATATTTTAGCACAGTTTTGCCCTTCCACGGATCATATTTAGGGGTCTTTGGCACCAAAAAGTTTGGAAAGCCCCTGTGCTAAAATTGTTTATCGCCGTTTAAAAATGACACCTAACACATCGACAAACCTTTAACAGCGACACTATCAAACTAACAGTTTTATTGTAGCAACAATCACTGTAGAAACATTAGGCAGTATTGATCGGAAACTTCGGTTACCATGGTGATTTTCGTAAAGGTACACGCGATACAAATGTAACTTTCGCGCACACGTCAGTGCGCGTTCGATCGAACACATGGCGCTGATGATCTCACCTGAACCCGCTGAGCAGCTGTTAGAGTCACTTCGTGAACGAACGGATGCGGAGTCTGTCCTTTACCCTTCAACATCCTCGCGAACACACTGACACTGAAATACTCGCTGCGTTCTCGGAGAACGGCTAAGAATAGCGTGCACAAGTAAAGGAGTGAATAAAAAGTTTAGATGGCGGTGACACTAAAACAAACTTCCAAGGGTATTTGTGAGAAACAAACTCACTCCCATCTAAGAAAAACAGTAAAATTAGAACACGATCGACCTCCGAGCACACACAGACCTAACTAAAGTAACTGAAACTGGACGCTTTACACGCTTAAACCACCCCGCCCCCTAAACACACACCAGCGCTCGCACTTTTGACCCCGCCCATTAAACGCATAGCATTCCATTAGCCCCGCCCAGCAAATGTGCATCACTCACCCCCCCACATTCTCTGACCATAGAAACACTCATCACACTTCCAACAACACAACAAGTTTCTCTGAAGAGAGAGAAATTAACTTACTTGTTCCTGTTTTTAAAGGATAATCAAGAAGGTTATATAGAACTTTTAGGGGTTCAATCATGGAATCATTTATGAATGTAGCTTTAATTTATTTTGTCATTTTTATTTTATTAACAGCTTGTATAAATGGGCCATTCTTGGTGCAAATGCTCCAACAACCAAAAACACATTTAATAAGCATTTAAGTATTCAAATGTTAGATGTTTACTAAGATCCTTCTATTATCTGTTGAATCCCACAATAATATTTAAAATATCAGTAAGATTAATATATATATAAAATCATCGTTTATTAGGTACTTTCAATTGGGAGGAGTCTGTCCCAAACCCTAACCCCTAAATTTGTGAAAATTGAAATAATTTTAGATTTTTTTTTTTCCATTGTTGTTTTAAAAAAGTGAAGTTAAAAAAATATACTTTATTTTTAAATCATGAAACTTTATGTAAAAAAATGTCCCTCATGTTCATGTCACTACCGGAACAGTGTCTGAGACTGATTTTAACACACTTCAGGACATATTCCTGTGTTCCTCCTCTCACAGCCTCTCAAATCTGTAATTTGATCAAATTTAGTTTTTATGTTTATACAACTGTATTTACAATATTTAAAATTGTCACTACCGAAACATGGTGAAGTTTCGGTAGTGACATCATTGTTTGTTAAGTGTTATTCGATAAAATGTAGTTTTTATGTGTGTGCAACTGTTCAGAACTGTGTTAGATAACCATGTGCTGATTGTCATCTCTGAGCTGCTCAAAAGCGTCTAAAATTGTCATTACCGAAACTTCACCACATGTTTCGGTAGTGACATTATTGTTTTGGTAGTGACAAAAACGAACATAAAATCATTTATGTGGGGGAAATAAACAGAATTTTAGTACAGTTATGCAGATCATTAGTATTTTAATATGTTTTAGTATGTGAGTTGAATTGTGTCATGTGATGTGGTCACTACCAACACATTACTGTCACTACTGAAACTGTGCATCACGACCGACACATGGATGTTTGTCAGAAATAAAGTATATTGAATGATCAACTAAGATGTTATTATAGTGTTTGGTTCAAACTAATGAATCCTTCACTTTGAAATCGGTGTGATAAACTTTTACAAAGAAAGATTGGATTCAAAATACAACAAATCTCATAAATTACACTTGAAATATTGTTAAAATTGTTAAAATTACCTGTGCAAACTTTTTAATAAAATAGCAAAAAATATATTTAAAAGGTAGATGTAAACAAATTCTCAATAGGTCAATGTAACTCTTCTTATTAACTTATTTATGATTGTGTTTCGGTAGTGACAAATTTAGGAAGAGGAAAAATATTACATATACAATATGAGAATTAACTGCACAATTAATAGAAATGTGAACCTGGATATTAAACAATTTGCATACATACAAAATTTGTGGAAAAAGACCGTTTCCAACTCTGACTTTGAAACAGTTCTGTAGAATGACTCATATAGAACCTTTTTTGGCATAAAGAGTTCTTTAAAACTGAGTCAAGAACCCTAAAAAAACCCTCTGAACCTTTTCTGAAGTGAAACATGATGTTTTAGTCGCACATTTTCACATGAAGCATTTTGTTTGTCTTTCACAAGAAAAATCAGTGAACTTGTTTGAGGAAATGTCATTAAAGCCACTTCTGAATGATGTAAATATGATCTTGACACTCAACTATGTTTATCTTAAAGTTCATTGACTCCAGAAAAATGTTTGTGGGCTGAGAGAGAACTAGAGTTTCCATTCTTACACAAGATTCATTTCTGGGCTTTCAAAACAAAAAGTGAACACAGCATTAGCAGAGAGAGAAACCCGTCGGTCAGGATGACTCTTTATTGTTCTGTGGGTGGAGACCCTCGTTTACGACACTGAGATGTGACAGAAACCCCAGCGTTTATAAATGATGAGAGATCTGCTCCACAGACGTCAGATACTCATCAATAAACCATCTGAATAATCTCTTGTTTTAAATATATATCTGTCAGACAGCGTGAGAGCCGTCAAACATCAGAGGAACGTCAGAGACGCTGCTGAACCAGTAAATCAAGTTCAGCTCTCAGTCACCGGGTGAAACGAGTTCATGTAACGCTTCGCCACTGTGAAGCTCCATTAGTAAATCATTCACAAATAATGAATCTTCTCTGACAGTATCCAGAGAAACGCTGACTTATTTCACCACAAAATGCGTAATAATAAAGCAACAAGCAGATAAAATGAGCATGACTTTTAAACTTTGACTTTCATAATGGTATTTTTTAAGCTGATTTTGAAATCGAATTCTTATTGTTTTTCCACTTGAATTTGGGGTCAAAGATCAGCGCTCTCCCCTAAAAGCGATCGTTCAGACCAAACCGTAATTCGTAGAGACTTAAAACATTGAGGGATGATAGTTTCCCCGTCTACAATGTCACTGAGGCTCGTCCCGATCGGCCTGACGGGGGCGCTGCAGTGGCGAAAAGTATGGAATTTTTGCAAGGTTTATCGCCTGATCAAAACCAAACAAGTGCTGAAGGTTTGAAAAGAGGTTGAAATTTCGATTTACGTCGGCAAAACGTTTGGAGTGGGCGTGGCCACTGTTACTAAAATGGCTGTCACTCTTGAACAGAATGAGATATCTTTTGAGATGTCTTTTGTTGTGTGAAAAAATGTGGAGAATCGGCCACTTGGTGGTGCTATAACATGGAAAAAACATAAAAATGGCTATAACTACACAACCCTAAGTCCGATTGACTTGGCATGCAGTGTCTTTGCCCAAGCTGCCGCGATCGTCTACGAGGATATTCACGTATCCCGAAAAACACGGCCGCCGTCGGCCAATGAGGTTCGAGCGGCTGTCAGATAAGGTTAATGGCGGCCGATCGGAACGAAACTCGCTGGGACATTCAAAAGAAATTGGCCACCAGGGGACACCGTTGCGCTGTAAATGTTTGCATAGAACACAATTTTTTCACGCATGCACACAATATTCATACCGTAAGATAGATCCCCTCATTCTGAACAACTTTCGCTTCTAGGACCGCCGCCGTCAATCAAATCAATCGTTAAATATTGTCGATTATTTAACTACTTTTGTGAACTAGTCTTAGGGGTTTTTTTTGCCCGATCGGAACCAAATCAGTGGGAAAAAAAAAATTCTCTGGAGTCTGATTATCAATAATTATCAAAAATAAAGTCGAAATTTTTATTTACGTATGCGACGGGCCGCCAAAATGTTCAAAGTGGGCGTGGCCACTTTTACTAAGGTGGCTATAACTTGTAAACAGAATGAGATAATTTCACCAAACTCAGCACACCTGTACGGGTTCGGCCTGTGGACATGGCGACTGGCCACTTGGTGGCGCTATAAAATGAAAAGAACACAAAAACAGCTATAGCTACGCAACAGTCTGTCCGATTGACTTGAAAACCGGCATGCAGCATCTTTGTCCAAAGTGCTACGATTGTCTTTAAGGACGTTTGCGCATCTCAGAAAAACACAGCAGCCGTCAGCCAATGAGTTACAAGCAGCTGTCAGATAAGGTTAATGGAGGTTGACCGGACCGAAACTCGCTGGGCTTGTTTGACTTGCAACCCTAGAGGCCTGTGAGAAATTCAAAAGAAATCAACCTCTGGGGGTTGACTTTGTGTTTTTCACATGCGTAAAGGATTGTGTATCGCACACGCCCACATTCTGAGCAACTTCGCCTCTAGGACCGCCACTGTCCATCGAATCGATCATTAAATATTGGAGATTATTTCAAAAACCAACTTTCACAAACTAGTCCTAGGTTTTTCTATCAAACTAAAAAAAACCACAACAGTAAAATTCTCTGGTCAATAATTATCAAAATATATTAAACTTTACCCTGGGGATAGCAAAAGCAGGGTCATTTCGAAAACAGGTGTGACGAAATGTACTCAAAAGCCTATAAATCCAAAACAAAAACTCAAAACTTCACAAAATTAGGTGAGCGCACACAGCGTATGATTCTATGGAAGCATGCCATCTTTTATGTAAATCCAACCATAGGTGGCGCTACAACTGTTAAAAACATTTCTATGGTAAATTGCCTGTAAATGGTCTTTTCCGTGTATGATTGAGTTGGTTACAGGCTTTCTAATTAAACATAATACCTTCTTACATGCTTAAAGAACCCCGATAATTACTGCTCGCAGCTAAATTTATATATCCTTTTAAGCTACAATTTTATATTAAATTTTAATATGAGAAAAGTTATTGTTTTCTCATTTGAATTTGGGGTGGAATATGACTATTTATTAATAAAATTGAATTAAATTATGAATAATTCACTATTTATGTAGATATACATTTAATTTAAGCTAAAATTTTATATTAAAATACATTTATTATCATTCTTATTGTTTCCTCATTTGCATTCAGGGTGAAATATGAAATATGATGCATTTTTTGTTTTATAATAACCTAAACATCAAATGACAAATAATTCACACTTAAAGGATTAGTCCACTTTTAAATAAACTTTTCCTGATAATTTACTCACCTCCATGTCATCCAAGATGTTCATGCCTTACTTTCTTCAGTCGAAAAGAAATGAAGGTTTTTGATGAAAACATTCCAGGATTTTTCTCCTTATAGTGGACTTCACTGGCCTCCAGACGGTTGAAGGTCAAAATTACAGTTTCAGTGCAGCTTCAAAGAGCTTTAAACGATACCAGACGAGGAATAAGAGTCTTATCTAGAGAAACCATCGCTCATTTTCGAAACAAACACAACTGTATATGCTTTATAAACACACGTTTCTCTAGATAAGACTCTTATTCCTCGTCTGGTATCAACTGAAGAAAGAAAGACATGAACATCTTGGATGACATGGAGGTGAGTAAATTATCAGGAAAAATGTATTTAAAAGTGAACTAATCCTTTAATGCAAAGTTCAGCAGTCAAAAGTGAAGTAAAAAGTCCATATTTCGACGTCCAAGCAGCAAAACATTAAACAAACTTTATTAATTTGAAACAGAACAAAACATAAAAGATCTCCATTAAACACAAATTACAAAGTATAACTTAATTATCAGCGTGTGGGGTTAAAAATGTTAATGTTAAATATGCAGCGTGTGTGTGAGTGTGTGTGTGTGTGTGTGTGTGTGTGTGTGTGTGTGTGTGAGTGTGTCACATGACCATTCCTCCGCCCATGATCTCCAATCTCTGTGGACAAAACAGACACGGGTCAGAAAGCACATGTATGTGAATATGAACACAGCCTCATGTATTATTCACGTACCTGAGGCGGCTCTATGAACGCCAGCCAATCAGAGGAGTGTGTTGGGAGGAGCCCCATTGATTGACACTTGTAGATGGCGAGGGCGGAGCCGAGCAGGTTTCCGATGAGATACACCAAACCCTGCAGCCACTGCTGACTCGAGCTCTCCAGCAGCTTGAACGCTTCAGACAAACACATGATGAATGAGCGTGAGAGCGTATGAATCATGACAGGAAGACTGCAGACAGAGGCGGATACTCACTGGCTGACATGGACATGAGCGCCTGGATGGGTCTCCACGCCATCATACACACCATCATGATGGGGAATATGGAGATGGTGTTTCCAGACATGTACATGATGAAGAGGTTCATGGGAATCTGCTTCAGCGGCCCCAGAGCCACGTCCCAGCATCTCTACAGACACACACACAGTGCTGCAGCTGTTTACAATGAAATAAATGTACTAGATTGTGTTTCAATATTTATTCTACAATATTTTGTAGTTTGACAACATTTACCTCTTAATTATCCACCATTTATTTATATATAAAATTATAGAAATGTGTGAAAAGTTTGAAATAACTTTGAAAAGTTTGGAAGGGTTTACTCAGTCAATAAAATGTTAACGTTCTAACGCACTGCTAACATGATTTAGCATGTTTAACATGTTGCAGGCATGTTTCTAAAATGAATTAGTAAATTGCTAGCATGATTATCATGTTTCTAACATGAATTAACACATTGCTGGCATGTTTTATCATTGTTAGCATGATGTAACAGATTGCTAACATGCTACTAACATGATTTAGCATGTTTAACATGTTGCTAACATTATTTAACATACAAACATGTTTTTGAAATGAATTAGTAAATTGCTAGCATGATGTAACACATTGCTAACATGATTTGACATGCTGCTAGCATGATTATCATGTTTCTAGCATGAATTAACACACCATTACCATGTTTTTGCATATTTCTAACATGAATTAACACATTGTTAACATGTTTTAACATGTTTCTAACATGATTTAACACGCTGCTGACATGATTTAATATGTTTAACATGTTGCTAGCATAATTTAACATGTTGCAAGCATGTTTCTAAAATGAATTAGTAAATTGCTAGCATGATTATCATGTTTCTAACATGAATTAACACATTGCTGGCATGTTTTATCATTGTTAGCATGATGTAACAGATTGCTAACATGCTACTAACATGATTTAGTATGTTTAACATGTTGCTAACATTATTTAACATACAAACATGTTTTTAAAATGAATTAGTAAATTGCTAGCATGATGTAACACATTGCTAACATGATTTGACATGCTGCTAGCATGATTATCATGTTTCTAGCATGAATTAACACACCATTACCATGTTTTTGCATATTTCTAACATGAATTAACACATTGTTAACATGTTTTAACATGTTTCTAACATGATTTAACACGCTGCTGACATGATTTAATATGTTTAACATGTTGCTAGCATTATTTAACATGTTGCAAGCATGTTTCTAAAATGAATTAGTAAATTGCTAGCATGATTATCATGTTTTCTAACATGAATTAACACATTGCTGGCATGTTTTATCATTGTTAGCATGATGTAACAGATTGCTAACATGCTACTAACATGATTTAGCATTTTTAACATGTTGCTAACATTATTTAACATACAAACATGTTTTTGAAATGAATTAGTAAATTGCTAGCATGATGTAACACATTGCTAACATGATTTGACATGCTGCTAGCATGATTATCATGTTTCTAACATGAATTAACACACCATTACCATGTTTTTGCATATTTCTAACATGAATTAACACATTGTTAACATGTTTTAACATGTTTCTAACATGATTTAACACAATGCTGGTGTGATTTAATGTTTAACATGTTGCTAGCATAATTTAAAATGCTGCAAGCATGTTTCTAAAATTAATTAGTAATTTGCTAACATGATTTAGCACACTGCTGGCATTATTTAACGTTGCTAGCATGATGTAACACATTGCTAACACGATTTAGCACACTGCTGGCATTATTTAACATGTTTCTAGCATGAATTAACACATTGTTAACATGTTTTAACACGCTGCTGACATGATTTAATGTTTAATGTTGCTAGCATAATTTAACATGCTGCAAGCATGTTTCTAAAATGAATTAGTAAGTTACTAACATGATTTAGCACATTGCTAATATGATTTAACATGCTGCTAGCATTATTATCACGTTTCTAGCATGAATTAACACATTGCTAACACAATTTAGCACACGCCGCTAGCATGATGTAGCACATTGTTAACATGATTTAACATGCTGCTAGCATGATTACCACGTTTCTAACATAAATTAGCACATTGTTTGCATGTTTTCACGTTTCTAACATGAATTAACACATTGCTAACACAATTTAGCATGATTTAACATGTTTCTAACAAGAATTAACATACCATTACCATGTTTTCGCATGTTTCTAACATGATTTAACACATTGATAACATGTTTTAACATGTTGATAGCACTTTGCACTTTGTTAGCATGTTTATAACATGACAGCACATTCTCACATTTCTAACATGAATTAACGCATTGCTAACATGATTTAGCTTACATGTTTTAAAGTTGATATCATGATGTAACATTGCTAACATGATTTAACATGCTACTAGCATGTTTTAACATGTTTCTAACATGATTTAGCACACAGCTAACATGATTTAGCATGTTTAACATGTTGCTAACATTATTTAACGTTACAAGCATGTTTCTAACATGAATTAGTAAGTTACTAACATGATTTAAAACATTACTAACATGATTTATCATGCTGCTAGCATGATTATCACGTTTTCTAACATAAATTAGCACATTGTTTGCATGTTTTCACGTTTCTAACGTGAATTAACACATTGCTAACACATTTTAGCACGCTGCTACCATGATTTGACATGTTTCTAGCAAGAATTAACACACCATTATCCTGTTTTCGCATGTTTCTAGCATGATTTAACACATCGATAACATGTTTTAACATGCTGATAGCACTTTGCACTTTGTTAACATGTTTCTAACATGAATCAACGCATTGCTAGCATTATGATTTAGCTTACATGTTTTAACGTTGCTAGCATGATGTAACATTGCTAACATGATTTAACATCCTGCTAGCATGATTATCATGTTTTCTAACATATATTAACACATTGTTAGCAAGTTTTCATGTTTCTAACATGAATTAATGCATTGCTAGCATGATTTAGCATGTTTTTAGCATGAATTAACATATTCCTAACATGTTCCTAGCATGATTTAGCACTCTGTTAACATGACAGACAGATAGAATATAGGACGCACTCACCTTCTCCACCAGATTGCGGTCGGCTTCCTGTACGCTGGTGTCCGGGACGGGTTTATCGGAGTATCCCACTGGATACATGACATCTCCGTCTTTACTCTGCCTGTCACTGCGACTCCTGCAGACACAAAGAGTTTCCTGAAATCTTCTGTTTGCGTGTTAAACTCAGCACAGTTGCCAGGGCGTTGCTATGCGGTTGCCCTGGCGTTACCATGGTGTAGCGTGTTGAAGCACCTGCTGTTGCCCAGGCTCAGCTCTATGGCCCACTTCATCCTCTTGGTCGCGGCTCCGCCCCTCGTCGACAGAGCTCCGCCCCCCTGACCACCCGGTGACGTCATCCTGAGAGCAGCAATAGACACCCAATTATGCAAATTAATATAATTTTTTTTTTAATTTCAATAATTTATAAGACTTTAAAACTGCAAAATCAAATATATTTTATATTTATTTAGATATTATTTAAATATTTACTTTTGTATTATATTACTAAACCAATAATATTACATGTTATTAATAAATAATCAAATAAGAAGCAGTATTTTTGATGATTTGTGAGTGACACTATGTTTGTTTCGTTATAATGTTCATAAATAAGGGCCAGAATACAAATATTCTCGATCCAAACAGTATTAATTAACGCAAAATTTGGATAAAAATAAATATGCAGGAACATAGCATACATATTGACGTTTGGTCTTAGAATATATACATATATATATATATATATATATATATATATATATATATATAGTATGTTTTATATAGTAATATATAGTGCTTTAATTATATTGTAACAATGAGAGCGCTGTATTGTCGAAATAAGGTTGATGTCGATGATCGTCAGACTCTCACCTTCAGAAGCTCGTCGAGAATAACTGGATGTTGATCTAGAGCAGTCAAAGATCAGACTGGTTCAGATATGATGAATAAAAATGAAATAATTCACTATCAGAAGCGCCGCTGCTCTGCACAGGAACCTGCAGATGACGTCATGCGGACAGCAGCACTTCCGTCCCCGACGCATGACGTCAGAGATGACGCTCCAGCCGGAACGTACGTCACTGATCGATATTCTCAATAACTGGATACAAAAAGAGATATCTCAGTTTTTGTAAGAGTTTTATCGACCAAACTTACTAAAAGAATGTAATATTGCATTATTTAACTTTATTTGGAAAAATAAGCATCATTATATTAACAAAAATGATTAAGTTCGCAGTTATGAAGAAGGGGGATTAAATGTTATTGACTTAGAAATAATAAATAGTGTTTTAAAAACTCATTTCTTTGCAATACAAACTGCTTATGGTTTACTGTCTCTTCAATATTTGGGTGGCTTGTAATTTTTAATTAGTTGTGACTTTGATTTGTCCAAATTACCTCTTAAATTGTCTGCTTTCCATCAACAAGTTCTCCTCTTTAGTCTTGTATTTGGAACAATAGTTTTATTTTGCACCATAACAAATTGTTATTTTATGAAAACTGGTTTCAATATAACATTTCTTCCATATTGCACATGGTGGACGACTGTGGTAATGTTCTCAGTTACAGTGATTTTGTTTTGGACTCAATTGTGCAGTAAAATGTCATGTATAAAAATTAAGTTTGGTGTGCTTAATCAAGTAATGTTGTGAACAATCTTTCTTAACAACCTTTTCGAAGTTGCTAAATATTTCATTCATATGTGTAGATTTCTGAAAACCCCTTGTCCTTTCCTCACTTTTATAATGAACTTACAACTGCTGCATCTTTCAAATGAAAAAGCTACTAGAGCTAAGTGCCCTATAACTCACTGCTACCCCTTGTAAAAACTTACTTTTCTATTAATGCTTATTATTATTATTATTATTATTATTAATTTTACTGTATTTTTTTATTTTTTGTTCTTCATTGCCCATATACAGACAAATAATGTACTTTATTTTTTAAATAAATATTAAGATATTTACATATTATTTCAATATTTATTTTACTATTTTGTATTGTAGTTTAGTTGTATTATGTATTTCTGATTTTTCTAAACCAAAAATATTTAATTTTAATAAAGAATCAAATAAGAACATTTATTTTAAATGATAATTTCTGATCATTTTTAATGTTTGTTTAGTTATAATGTCCATAAATAGCATTAAAAAAAATATATATATATATATATATTTTGATGCCCATCATCTATAGTCGATATATTACCCACTGAGCAAATTACGTCCAGAAGACGTCTTTTTGAGGTCTTGTCTCAGGTTGAAAAGACGTCCACTGAGGGGCCAGAATGAAAGTTTTTATGACGTCTTTTTTGGACGTCTTCTGGACATCCGATATAGACGAACACGCAGAATCACCAAAGGAGAAAAATCACAATTTTTAAGCCACCATCGTGGAGATGAGTGTTTGCTTTAGTTGGGCTCTTGTCCCTTGCCTTATTAATATTAGAGTTTGTTTGGGCAGTTAACTGAGTCACAACAGCCAGACAAGTAAAGAGACATGATCAGGTGTTGGTTATGTTTTCACATAATTTGACCTGAATCACTGAACTCATTTAGAGCCCAATCTCTGAGTTAGATTTACATTATTGATTACAGCAGCACTGTGTTTCTACAGCACAAGATCAGCTTTATCAATATGATTCAAATGATTTCAGAAAAGGTGTGTTGAACAAAAAAAAGTTTTTTTTTTAGGCACACACAGACATCAAGAATCATCCTGTGAATCTCAACAGTGGTGACCATCAAAAAGCATGTTGCAGTGCATTCTGGGAGCAACCAATCAAAATTCATCCATGGCTCCCATCATGCATTGCTGCATGAATAAATTATGAGCTTAATTGTCTTAGTAATTTCCTTTATTCTCATATTTTATTTTGTTCTGTTTATGTGACTTTTTAGTAGCTTGTTTTCTAATGTTCAGAGTTGATCTGTTGATCAGAATATGTTGCTTGTCACCGTCCTTGAGATTCACAGGCTGATTCTTGATGTCTGTGTGTGCCTAAGAGAAAGATTTTTTTTTTGCTTTGTGAAATCCTTCAGATTATATTGATAAAGCTGATCTTGTGCTGTAGAATCACAGTGCTGCTGTAATCAATAACGTAAATCTAACTCAGAGATTGGGCTCTAAATGAGTTCAGTGATTCAGGTCTAATAATGATCATTTCTCTTTACTTGTCTGGCTGTTATGACTCAGTTAACTGCCCAAACAAACTCTAATATTAATAAGGCAAGGGTCAAGAGCCCAACTAAAGCAAACACTCATCTACACGATGGTGGCTTAAAAATTGTGATTTTTCTCCTTTGGTGATTCTGCTTGTTCGTCTATATCGGATGTCCAGAAGACGTCCAAAAAAGACGTCATAAAAACTTTCATTCTGGCCCCTCAGTGGACGTCTTTTCAACCTGAGACAAGACCTCAAAAAGACGTCTTCTGGACGTAATTTGCTCAGTGGGTATATACACATTTCACCGATGGACGCCCAATAAATATGCAAATTAATATTTTTTTAACATTTCTCTCCAAGACTAAATTTGTATTTTTAAATGCTAAAACTGGACATTTAGATTTTTTTAAAACTTTTATTTGTATTATTTATGTATTTATGATTTTAATAAATAAAAACATTACTTTTTAATGTTTTATTAAAAACGTTTTATTAATAAAATATTTTTTCTTATTTTTAAATGCCAAAACTGAATATATTGAATACATATTTAGATATTATTTTTTACTTTTATTTGTATTTTACTAAACAAAAACTTTACTTTATAAAGTATTATTAAAACAGTATGTTATCAATAAAATAATCAAATAGGAAAAATAATTATATAAAATAATAATTTTAAATGAATATTTTTATTATTTGTAAGTTGTTTTGATTATAATATCCTTGAATAAAAGTTTTTTTCCCATCAGAAAAGATAAAACAACAAAAGACGGGAAACACTTCATGATTATTTTTATAAAAGTAAACATTTACATTTGTAATCATACATATACTGTGTGTTAAAACTAAGACATCTTTTCAAATATAACTATTTACAGTTTCATGCTTTCCTCCTGTGAAACACACACACACACTCACACACACACTCTCACACACACTCTCACACACACTCATTTGTAGAGGCTGAGCTCAGGACAGTGGTACAGACACATGTACGCGTCACACAGTAAGCGGCGGACGGGATCTCGGAGCGAGGCGGCGTCGAGTCGAGCGAACTCGTCCGCGGACAGACTCAGGTAACGGCCCACCTCGGGACACGCTCGCACCTGCGGCACGTTGAAGCCGTTCTCTCCTCCTGCACACACACACACACACACACACACACACACATGAAGGAAACAGAAAGAATATGAACATCACCGAACTCAAGCGAAGCGTTACCCTCTCTGTCGGCCATGCTGTCGAAGAAGAGCCAGTCCGTGGGTTCGGGGCCGTGTCTGACGAAGCTCACGTAGTGGCTGGTCTCGATGCAGGTGACGGCGAACAGATCCATGCGCTGCCGGGCCCCGTGAACCGGCCCTTCCCATGAGCCCCGCGGCACTCTGATCTGCGTCGGCTTGTGCGTCTGCCGCTTCTTGTGTGTGTGAACCTGTCGGAGACACACGTCATGTGAGCGGTGTGTGTGTAGCTGTCACATCACGTGTGTGTGTGTGTGTGTTTACCTGTGTGTTACAGGTGCTGCAGTACTGCTTTAACTGGCCGGGTGTGATGTCAACATCCTCGTAACACTGAAGACACTCCCACTGCGCCACCGACTGACAGATACTGCACTGACGCAGAGCTACACACAAATCAATTAATAGTAATGAAACATAATAAATTAATATATTTTTTAAAAAAATTCTTAAAACAATAAAAAAAATGAAACAAAATATTTCTAAATAAACATTTATACCATTATTTATCCAATTTATATACATTTATTATATAATAAATACATAACGAACAACAATCAAGAAATAAAGGTAATTGAAATAAAAATATTAAATAAACATTAAATAAAAATGTCAATAAAATGCTAAAATAAATAATAAAATATTAAATAAATATTAAATAAAAATATGACAATAAAATGATGAAATAAATAATAAAATATTAAATAAATATTGAATAAAAACACAACAAAATTATAAAATAAATATTAAATAAAAATATATAAAATTATAAAAAAAATAATGGGGAGAAAAATCAATGAATGAAAATGAATATTTAGATTTATAAAAAATATTTAAAAACTAACAAAAATATTGTATTTTTATATGAGTCAATGAATAGAATAATCAAAATATATAAATTATTATGAATAAATAATAAACAACTAAAATATTTTAAATAAATAATAACAAAAATAAAATAAATGGACTAAAATAAAAAAACAAAAACAAATGGTTTCATTATATAAATTCACTATAAAATAAATGCATAATATACTAAAGAATAACAATAAATAAATAAATGTAATTGAAATAAAAAATTAAACCCATGACAATAAAATGATAAAAATAAATATAATAAAATAAAATAAATGATAAATAATGAATATTAATAAATAAAAAATAAGGGGGGGATTAATGAATGAAAATGAATAACAAATAATGAATAAATAAACAAATAAAAACTAACAAAAATATTTTTATATGAGTCAATGAATAGAATATGAATGATTATGACTAAATAATAAACAAATAATTTTAAATAAAAATCAAAATGTTTTTATTATATAAATTTACTATAAAATAAATGCATAATATACTAAAGTATAACAATGAAGAAATAAAAATATTAAATAAAATTATAAAGTAAATAAAATAAATTTATTTAAATTAATTATTGAAATGGGGAAAAAATAATGGGGGAAAATAATCAATGAGTGAAAATGAATAGTAAAATAAACAAAAATATTTCATAACATATTATATATATATATATATATATATATACACACACACACACACACACACACGAGTGAACAGATGGACAAATGATTATGAATAAATAATAAACAAATAAAAAAAGTAAAATACTTTTAAATACATAAATCAATATACATTATAAAATGTATGAATGTATAAATATATACTAAAGAATATCAAATGAAGAAATAATACAAGTGAACTGAAATACAAATATTTATTAACTTTAAAAATATATATAATCATAAATAAAAATGAATAATGATGATTGATCACTTTATAAAGATAAATAACGAAGAGGCGCTCACCCTCGTCCAGCAGGTCAGTGACGTCGAGGGTCAGCGAGGGCAGAATGGCGTCAAACATCTTGAACTCTTTGCCGAATCTGGGCATGAGGAGCGGCAGACACGACGGAGCCTGAGGAAACAGAGACGCTCCAGAGATTCGCTCTCGACAGAGACAACAACACGTGTGAGGATGTGAACCTGTGCGTCACCTCTGTGAGCTTCAGCCCCGAGTGCATGAAGGACGACTCCAGCAGCGCCTGAACGCTCGCCACACGCTGCAGCGCCGCGGCCGGAGACGAGAGCGGGATCGGGGAGAGGGGCGGAGACGCGCACACGGACACCGGAGAGACGAGAGGAGACGCCGGAGACGCCGAGACAGAAGGAGGGAAGAGCTGATAGATGAAACACTCCTGCGGCTTCTGACTCACAGACCTGCACACACACACACACACACACACACACGAATCCACTATCATGATTGGTGTTTGGGAAATGCCCCGCCCCTTACCATAACCGCCAGTTTACTAACTCAACCAGGCCCCGCCCCTTTATTTTGAGCAGGAATTATTTAAATAGAGACACAGACAGACGGATGGGTGGATGGTCACCTGATCTTCAGAAGTGGTTCAACCCGGAGAAGCAGGAAAAGCTGGTTGAGGAATTCCTCCGGATCTGAACACACACACACACACACACACACACACACACACACACACACACACCAGCTGTTAAATGATTGAAGCTCACAGATGCTAGAGAACAGAAAAAGTAAGATAATTTCTCAGTATTATGTACAACAGAGCATCATTATTAATCTGTTCACTTCAATAAATGAACAAATTAAGATTACAGGACGATTTCAGACTGATTTAAAGTCAAATAATTATACTGTCAACACGTGTCACATGTATTAAATAAAGAAGCCACTAACAGTATATTGTTAATATTTAAAACTACATGGAAATGTCAATGTCTATATATGTGTGTGTGACAGAATATACAAGCATAAATACTTAAATTATATATTAAAAAATGATAAAACATTAATGAAATCATAAGCAGGTGAAATATGGTAAGAACTTCAAGATGAAATTACCTGATTTTTATAAATGTTTTCATAAATATCAGCACTGAACCCATAAAAGGGTAAATAGTTTTTCCACAAATTTATATCCAGTAGGTTCACATTTCTATTAATTGTGCAGTTAATTCTCATATTGTATATGTAATATTTTTCCTCTTCTCAAATTTGTCACTACCGAAACACAATCATAAATAATTTAATCAGAAGAGTTACATTGACCTCTTTACATCTACCTTTTAAATATATTTTTTGCTATTTTATTAAATAGTTTGCACAGGTAAATCAATAACGAGTACAATTTTAACAATATTTCAAGTGTAATTTATGAGATTTGTTGTATTTTGAATCCAATCTTTCTTTGTATTCATTTCTTTGGATTCATTAGTTTGAACCAAACACTATAATAACATCTTAGCTGATCATTCAATATACTTTATTTCTGACAAACATCCATGTGTCGGTCGTGATGCACAGTTTCAGTAGTGACAGTAATGTGTTGGTAGTGACCACATCACATGACACAATTTAACTCTCATACTAAAACATATTAAAACACTAATGATCTGCATAACTGTACTAAAATTGTGTTTATTTCCCCCAAATAAATGATTTTATGTTCATTTTTGTCACTACCAAAACAATAATGTCACTACCGGCACACGTGGTGAAGTTTCGGTAGAGACAATTTTCGACACTTTTGAGCCGCTCAAAGATGATAATCAGCACATGATTATCTATCTAACACAGTTCTGAACAGCTGAAAAAACTAAATTTTATGTAATAACACCCAAAAAAGTTTGCTTAATTTCAGAAAAAGGTGTTTGTTAGTGACGTTCCTTAAAGCTCCTCACAGATTTTCAGGCTTCTGAACACATTTAACTCAGAATGATGATCTATCTGCTGTGAAAGAGAGGCTGTGAGAGGAGGAACACAGGAATATCTCCTGAAGTGTGTTAAAATCAGTCTCAGACACTGTTTCGGTAATGACATGAACATGAGGGACACTTTTCTTTATATAAAGTTTCATGATATAAAAATGATACTGATATTTGAAATATTATTGTGGGATTCAATAGATAATAGAAGGATCTTAGTAAACATCTAAAATGTGAATGCTTTTTAAATGTGTTTTTGGTTGTGGGAGTAGAATGGCCCATATACGTTTTTTTATTCGTATATCGATGTTCTTCTCTCGGTCTATATGAAGCTCATTGAATCATTCTGCTGTTATCACTGTAAAGCTGCTTTGAAACAGTCTGTTTTGTATAAAGCACTGTATAAATAAAGGTGACGACTCTGATCTGAGAACAGCAGGTTTACAGGAGACTGATAGTGATCAGATCAAACGGCTCATTTACGATCAGCTCTGATGCATTTCAAAGTGAAAATCTTAAAGCAGATGTGGGACGTGTTCTTTTCCTCATGCTCTCCATCACACACACCTTTCTCCTCGTTGGTAAATCCAGAATCTGCCGTCTCTGCTTTCAGAAGTTTGCGTAAAGCCATGGTTTTACTGGCGCACACGTAGCCGTACCTGCAGAAAACACACATTCACAGTTTTTCATCCATCTGATTTATTTTAAATTCAGATATACAGGTTTACACACATGTGGTAGGACTCTCACCTGCGTAGAGGATTGACGATCTCACAGCGCAGCAGATCCTGAGCGCTTTTACTGTTGGCGGGTCCCGTGGGCCAGAACAAGAGCCAATCAAATGAGCTGCAGCACGAGAACATGCTGAGAACACACCAGAGCATTAGACACACACAACCTGAAACTAGCAGCTATTTAACATTATTGTGCATTTTGCTGATGACCTTTGGTGCCACTCCGTCAAGCTGTTTTTGAAGGTGGTGCTTCAACACCGAATCGCTAACATGTTTTAGCCAGTGGAGGTGTGTGTACCTGAAGAGAGACGCGTCCAGGTAGCAGGAGTTCAGGTGACCCTGAATGCCCTTCTTGAAGCCCTCGTAGGTCAGCCGGGCGTCCAGACCCGACACAGGAGGAGTGTTCTCCTCCACACGCTCACTGCTCCAGTTCGCAAACGCTGAGACACACACTCACTGTTAGACCGCTGGTCACACTCGCTCACACACACACACACACACACACACACACACACACTCGCTCACACACACACACTACTGCAGGCTACAAAACTGCTCTGATATCAATGTGCAATACGTATATATTAAAAAATAATCTTCTTTTGATTAAATTGCTGAATTAAGACCTTACATGTATTTTGCTGCAATATTTTTTGTAAGTCGCTTTGGATAAAAGCATCTGCTAAATGAATAAATGTAAATTTAATAATGTGCATTATTATATATTTTGCCATTTTATGTATTATTATGCATTATTTATAAATATACTAAGGCATATTTACCTTAAATTGCTAAATAAGGACATCATTACAGAATTTAAGACATTACTGATGTAATATTTTTGCTGTAATAATGTGCATTAATATATATTTTGCAAATGCATGCATTATCATGGATTATGCAAAAACATTAAAGCATATTTTTTAATTAAATTGCTAACTGAGGACCTTAAGAATGTAAGATATCATTGCTGTAATATTTTTGCGGTAATAGTATGCATTGTTATTATATATTTTGCCATTTTATGTATTATTATGCATTTCGTATAAATATATTAAGGCATACTTTTCTTTTAATTAAATAGGTAAATAAGGACATTACAGAATTTAAGACATTGTTGCAATATTTTTTGCAGTAATAATATGCAATATTATATATTTTGGAATTTTAGGCATAATTATGCATAAATATTAGGGCATTTTAAATTAAATTTCTTAATGAGGACCTTAAAGAATTATTGCTGCAGTATTTTTAAGTTGCTTTGGATAAAAACATCTTTTAAATGAATAAATGCAATAATATGCATTATTATATGTTTTGTAATTATATGCATTATTTTAATGGGTTATGCATAAATATTATCACTTTATTAAATTTAATTGCCAAATGAAGACCTTATAGAATTTAAGACATTATTGCTGTAATTTTTTTGTAAGTTGCTTTAAATAAAATAGTCTGCTAAATGAATAAATGTAATTATGTGCATTATTATAAATTTTGTCATTTTATGTATTATACATTATGGATAAATATATTAAGGCATAATTTTCTTTTAATTAAATTGCTGAAAAAGGACATTACAGAATTTAAGACATTATTGCAATATTTTTTGCAGTATATATTTTGGAATTTTCATGTATTATTATGGATATTCCATAAATATTAAAGCATTTTTAAAATTAAATTGCTTACTGAGGACCTTAAATAATTATTGCTGCAATATTTTTTGTGAGTTGCTTTGGATAAAATAAAATAAATGTTATAATATGCATTATTATATGTTTTGCAATTTTATGCATGATTATAGATTCTGCATAATTTTTTTTAAAAAGAATTTAAGACATTATTCCTGCAATATTTTTTTTTAGCAATAATATGAAATATTATATATTTTGCAATTGTATGCATTCTTATGCTTTATAGTATATATAATATATTGAGCATTTCTATATTACTGCATTATAATAATAAATAAATATATATAATAATCTATATTTTAAAGCGGTTTTGATACAGTGTCCATCGTGTTGAGCGCCATATAAATCAGATCAGCTCCACGAACATGAACGCACCTATAGAGTTGCAGCGATCGACCTGGTTAATGGGCAGTTCAGGCTCAGGAAACCTGGAGTCGCGTCTGCAGTTCCTCAGTTTGACGAACAGCCCTTTGTTGGCAGGACAGCGGAAGTGACGCTCACCGAGGTAACTGCCATCCGTGGCGGCGGACAACTCCTGATCCTGTTTTCAACATAAACCACGTTAAATATATTTATTAATAACAATAATTCTTATTTATATTGCATACTATTAAATTATTATTATAGATATATTTCTTTTTTGTTAAATTAAATTAGTTGTTTGTGTACCAGCTCAATTCCAGCGACCGGCTCCGAGACGCCACCGATCTGTCCAATCCAGCGAATCACTCCAAAAAGGGGCGGGTCATTGACTTCCACCATGGACCCCACCTCTAACCACCTGCCAAACTCCGCCTTCTGCTCTGCGATTGGTGGAGAGGGGAGGTTGTGGAATCCGTTTGAAGAGCGCGAGTGGTCAGTGAGTGGGGATGTGGGCGGGGCCTGAGGCTTGGTGGGCAGGACGGCGGGAGGTTGCAGAGCAGGTTTGGCCGTGGTGAGCGGAGGAGGTTTCAGAGCGGCTTTAGGGACGGAGGAGGACGGAGGCTGGAGGGCTTTTTTCGCCGTCACTAGCATGGCCGCTTGGATGAGGGGTCGGTCTGAGGGCGTCTGCGCCGGCTCTCTGCTGTGGGTGGGCGACGGAGGCTGAAGGGCGGTTTTATTGGGCAACGCCGGCAGTTTAGGAAGCGGTTTGGGATTGGTTACTGCCAGAGGAGACCGTTCAGATCTACTTTCTGTGAAACAAAAACATAAAAAAATATATATAGATTATATAAGATATTCTAGCCTTTGGTTTTAACAGGAATAATTCGTCCAAAATGAAACTCATTTACTTCTGCTCACCAAGACTATGTTTATTTGATCAAAAATACAGTAAAACAGTGAAATATTTTTATAATTTAAAACAGCTGTTTTCTATGTGAATATACAGTGAAATGTGTGATGTTACCTGGGGTTACTTTGGAAAGAGGAAGTAAAGCCCCAAACTCAGGCGATGGGATGGAGCACAGTTTGGTGCCTTTATAACATCCATCCCATGTTCCCACTGCTTGATCCTAAACACACAAACCACACACAGTAAGAAACACTGACACCTTTCAATGATCGTTACATTTAACTTGACGAACGCTCACCAGTAAAACTCCCACACAAACTGCGGAGGAGGACCGATTGGGCAAGGGCCCGCAGAACTGCACGGTTCCCCGATGGATGGACTCGTCCAGTGTGAAACAGACTCTCTGTCCGACAGCGAGCGGCGGCGGAGAGCAGAGGACCGCGGACTCTGCCGCGCGGGACAGGATGTTCACCGGACTGACGCCGTTGTTTGGTGTCTGGTTGGACTGGTGCGGATGGCGATCGTGGTCGCCGGAACTGCCGCCTCGTGACGATCGAGGGAGCGAGAGCTCACTGACCGGGAGGAAGAGGCCGCAAGCTTCTGGACACGTGAACAACTGATGCCCTTTGTAGTTGCCATTAGATTTGCCGCGGCCTGCTGCCCATCCCTGAGAGAAACCACAGAACACACCCATCAGACAGAGAGAACCCGAAAAATTGATTTAATACTAATTAATATAAAGCATATTTCATTATATATATATATATATATACACACGGTCAAACCAAAATTTATTCAGACATCTTGAACATTTCAATCATTAATATAGTTTATTCACTATAGTTTAAAAAAATGGTAATAATATATGACAAGATATAAGATATAATTCCGGGGTAACCGCTGCATTTCTGCTGTTCCATCAGCGCCCTCTGCTGTCAGAGAGTGAACACGCACTTTCATTCAGCGCGTCTCCTTCACTCATTCAGCCATGTGCTTCTCATTGTGCTTGTTTACATCTGAGCGCGTGTCCCTTTGACGCAGAATACATTTTGGGTTTAATTTTCATTTTATAAAAATATATGTCATTATACTGATTTTTATAAATAAATATTTTCATATATTTTAGTAAATATCTGTATAATTCATTATATATATATATATATATATATATATATATATATATATATATATATAAATATACAATTGTTTATATATAATTACATTTAATTTTAAAAATGTAATTGTTATGAACAATACGAATTTATGAATCATTATACATATTTAATTTATTTATTATATTATTAATAAAAAATATAAATTAACATTTTATTATAATTCATTATTTCCTTTGCTTATTTTTTTTGCTTGTTTTCAACATAAACTACACTAAATGTGTTTATTATTAAATATATTATTATTATTATTATTATTAACAATAAGCATCATTATAAATATTATAATTTTAATAATTATTATACATTATTATTTGACTTTTTATAAAGCATTATAAATATATAAATTCTGAGTTTAATACTCATATAATAAAACTAAATATTTCATTACAGATTTTTAAAAATAAAAATATTTTATTAGAGGAAGAGATATGTCAAATACATTTAATATTTTAGTACATATCTATATAATTCATCATAAACAAACAATTATTTATGTATAATTAAATTTAAAATGAACAATACAAATTTTAATATATATATATATATATATATATATATATATATATATATATATACACACACACATTTAATTTATATATTATATATTTTATAAAAGATTATCACTGTATTATAATTTTAACTATTATTATTATTATGCATTATTATGAATTAATTTTTCCATTACATTAATTTATTTATAAATTGAACTTTACTTTACTTTACACTTGCTTAAGACAAGGAAGAAAGAAAAAATCAAAAATTGCCAACGGGGTGAGATGAATAAACACATATCTTTTTATATTCTCTATATAACACACTTATATATTCTAATCTTAATACCTCACAATTTTTCTCAAGTAAATGTATCCTGTTTTTATTGTTTTATTATATATATATATATATATATATAATTATTTTTTGCAGTGTACTGTTCACTTGTGAACTCAGACTTGCCTTCAGCTGAACCCCGAAATAAACAGCAGAGCTTCCTCTGGTCAAGGGGCCGCGGAAACGAAGCTCCGCCTCAGCGAGCTCTGATTGGCTGCGGTTCCAGAAGACCCGCACCTCTGAGCCCAGCGCCAGAGCAGCAAACCTCTGCAGGATCTGCGGCCGGGACAGCAGCTTCACACGGACGTCCAGGTCAGGGACGGGCTCCAGCAGACCAGCCAAATCCGAGGGGACTTCACTGAGCACCTGCCGGTCCACCTTCACCACGGATCCATTATCAATCACCTGTACAAACGTCATGTCACTTTAAAGCTGCCATAGAATTGAAAATAGAATTTATCTTGGCATAGTTGAATAACAAGAGTTCAGTACATGGAAATGACATACAGTGAGTCTCAAACTCCATTGTTTCCTCCTTCTTATATAAATCTCATTTGTTTAAAAGACCTCCGTAAAACAGGCGAATCTCAACATAACACCGACTGTTACGTAACAGTCGGGATCATTAATATGTACGCCCCCAATATTTGCATATGCCAGCCCATGTTCAAAGCATTACACAAGGGCAGCCAGTATTAACGTCTGGATCTGTGCACAGCTGAATCATCAGACTAGGTAAGCAAGCAAGAACAACAGCGAAAAATGGTTGAACCTGTCTTTCTAAATGTTTCGTTAGCATCTTGCTAATGTACTGTTAAATGTGGTTAAAGTTACCATCGTTTATTACTGTATTCACGGAGACAAGACTGTCATTATTTTCATTTTTAAACACTTATATACACACTGTATAATTCATAAACATAACTTCATTCTTTATAAATCTCTCCAACAGTGTGTAATGTTAGCTTTAGCCACGGAGCACTATCAAACTAATTCAGAATCAAATGTAAACATCCAAATAAATACAATACTCACATAATCTGATGTATGCATGCAGCATGCATGACGAACACTTTGTAAAGATCCATTTTGAGGGTTATATTAGCTGTGTGAACTTTGTTTATGCACTGTATTATAGAGTCGCGAGCTCCGGGGGCGGGGAGCTCGAGCATTTAAAGGGGAAGCACGCTGAATCGGCGCATTTATAATGATGCCCCAAAATAGGCAGTTAAAAAATTGAATAATAAAAAATCTAAGGGGTATTTTGAGCTGAAACTTCACAGACACATTCAGGGGACACCTTAGACTTATATTACATCTTGTGAAAAAGGGCTCTAGGGCACCTTTAAGAACTTCCTCCACAGAAAAAAACAGGTTCTGAGGTCTGTGCTGATCCATGACAACAAAAACACGTGACCGTGACACAAAAGAACACCACAGAATGATGTTCAGGCGATAATGGCAGATAAACAGTGTGTTTGTGGTCACTTCTCTACGGAAGCTCATTTCTGCCATCACATTTCTGACTTTTTTCTTTCAACTCTTAGTTTTAATATTTGTTTTAATATATATGTATATATAAATAAATAATTGCTACTTTTTTCTCACAATTTCAATTTTATTTCAACAATTTTAACAGTTAATTCAGACTTTTTTTCTCAGAATAGTGAGATATAAAGTGTTCTGTGGCGGAAACAGTTCTCTCACCTTCACCCACAGGTAGTCTCCTCTCCCAGCCCGGTGTCCTCCTCCCTCCTGCTCCACACAGAGCTGCCCCCGCTGCAGCCGAATGGTTCCTTCCAGGTGGTCCTGCACCTTATAGTCGGACGCGAACATGTACATTTTGGGGTGTCGTCGCCTCCTACCGTGATGCGCGTCGCCGGACATGGTGATGTGAACACCTCAGGACCTGCGCGTGCACGAAACACGAACAGCGAGTAATAAATAACATTTAAATCACTTCCATTAAAGAACACGATCGAGGAGAAAACTTAATCAAATAGTAGCAGCCGACCATAAAAACAAAGTTTGAGTCGAATCGCTTTTATTTTGTACTGAAAAACTACGTGGAAAGTGAACCAAAAACATTTCCTCCTGTTTGATTTGTTGATTTGTTCGGTTAAAATATCGTTTTAATTTTATACATGTTAAAATGGACAATAAACGCTAACTTACCGACAAAGTCATCACCTCGATTTAAAGTGCGACACTTTATCGCTCCGAAAACACAATAATGCCTCACTTTCACCAAAGCAGGAAGCGAGATGACGGACGGCTGAGTGGACCAATCAGATTGAAGAAACGTTTGGGCGGCCAGCGAACGCTGTTAACGGCGGGTGGGCGGGGCTTCGGTTCTGAGGGAAATTCCACTGTTGCGGTTCGTGTTTTGGTTAAGAAATTACTTTTTTCTTTTGACGGATATTTTCTTCAACTTCCGAGAATTCAACGGTGAGTACACTGATCTCAAACCATGCCGCTGTTATTTCAAGATAGAAGTATGTGAGATGATATTTTAAACAAAATTAAGCTAAATTGTGCATATTTAATGGGAAAAGATGAGGTAAGAGGAAAAAATATATTTCATGAAGGTTTTTGCGTTCTCTCATAAGTTTTACGAGTGCTAAAAATTTTCTCAGGCAACGCAAATGTTGTGGAGGAGAAAGCAGAAACACTGAAAAACGAATTGTAAATTCCATGGAAGCCCATTCCCGCCATTTAAGAAAAAAAAAAAAACATGCTTTTGTAAATCATAATGACATACAAAGTCAGAATTATGACATAAGTCATATTTATGATGACATAATTACGACTAAGTATGTCATCATTTTGACTTTTGATATAATAAAGATTTACCAAAGCATTTTTTCCCTTATGTGGCTGAAATGGGCTTCCATAAAATGACCCCTTATTAAATAGAAATTTAAAAATTAATTAAATTTTTTTTAAGTGTTACATTTTAAGACAATTTTCTAGTCAATCACATGGATGGTTAAATTTTAAGCACAACAAACAGCATTTTTTTTTTTTTTATAAAACATTTTTATATACACTTTTCACATCAATTAAACATACAAAAGTTTAAATACATAATAACAAACATTAATAAATAAGTGCATAAGTGAAAGAAAATACATGTATTCAATATAAAACTAAACTCAAAACCTTGGAAATTTATAGAATTTACACTTTACACTATTTAAAAAAAAAATTAAAAAAAATTAACCATTATGGTAAGCTTCAAAAAGAAAAAGAAAAACTCAAAAAAGAACAATAAAATGGTTAACTTTACTATTCCTTCATTTTTAAAAGTACTTGAATTAGTTAAATCTAAGTGCTAATCAGTTCATGTAGGGCCACCACTAACATTCACACTATTTCAACTCAATCTGACGGTGCTTTGTTGACGCAAATTCACGTTTCAAGCGTTCGTTGCAGTGGTCAGTGTGATCAGGACTTCAGCATTTGCTCTGTGTCGATGAAGAACGTAGTAAGTTGACCTTTGCCCTTAACGTTGACCACTCCTCTCTGAGTGACACTATAGCCCAGCATTTGAGCCACCTGTGCCGTTTCCTCCGTCACCTGAGAAGACAACAAACAAACATGATTTTGGGAAGTCGTGTTTATGACGTCAGGTATGTTCAAGTATTACAATGCTAACATATTTTGTATTTTACTTTTATTGTAAATAAAAAGTAAGAAAATTATAAAAGAATGGCTGTTTTCTAATATTTTTTTTTAGTAAAACCTGTATAGGGTCACTAGTGACCCAGGGAATGTAATAGTGTAAGTAGGCTAACATTTTTTTCTGCACAACAATAATTGAATCGCTAATGACTCAATTCACATTTATTCCTCTAGGTGGCAGTGTCTGATACACAATGATGACATGATTGCTCAGCGATTTACTGCAGAGCAACTATCTTATCGCAATCATTAGTGTTATGGTTGATCTGGTGAAGAAGCTGTCAGCGATCAGAACATCGATTTTGAAGATGTTGAAAATAATAGTTTTGAGAATATGCTTGAGATCACAAATATAAGCCAGATACTGAATATACTGGGAAATGAGCTCTAACGAGGACAGTGATGATGGAAGAAAAGCATCTGCTCAAATTGAGCCCTTTGAGTTCTAAAAGGTAACGAAATATGCTTTATTTTATTTATTTACTTTATAGAGATCCATTCATATTGGGTCACTAAAGGCTCGAATATGTAATAATGATTGGCATTCAAGGGTTAAATTACAACAAGACAGATTTATATGTTGATATTCTGACACCTGTATTTTGTCCAGGACTCCAGTGCTGTCCATCCTGCTGGCCACATTAACCGTGTTTCCCCAGATGTCATACTGCGGTTTGTGAGCGCCGATGACGCCTGCGATCACGGGCCGTGGTTTATCCCTGAACAAAACACAACGCCAATCTGTGACTCACATTGAGAACAATCAACCATTTCACCAGTCAAAAGTTTGTAATAATTAGGATTTTAGCAGCAAATCAGCATATTAGAATGATTTCTGAAGGATCATGTGACATTGTTACCGATCCTCAGTTTGAAGCTGTTGAATGAGTGCATGTTGATGTTTTCCAGCCTGCCCATCAGAGCGATGGCGAAGTCCAGCATGCAGCGGATGTGACTGTATGACCTGTCACAGGCCTATAGATGGACAAACTGATGAAAACTCGCATCTCGCCACATATTTACATATTCAAAACATGCCCTTTAAAACACATGCATGCACGTATATGCTCGCAGCTTACTAGTTGTTCCTCTGTTTTCGCAGGATTGGTCAGTCCGGCAGCCGCCATGTAGGTGCTGCCGATGGTCTTGATCTTCTCAACCGCACTGAATTTTGGCTTGTTAAGGAGCTGTGAGAGAAGAACAGATTATGAGACAGGTGGGTTGAAGAGATAAACAGATAAACAGACATCAGATGAACATCCACCTCGTCAAAGTCTGAAATGATCTCGTTCAGGAAGCGAAGACACTCCAGTCCGTTGTTGTTGACGCTGCTCTCGTTGTAAAACTCTTTGTAGAACTGCGGCACGGATGCAAATATGACGCACACACACTCACATGACTTACTGTACAAGTCCTGAAACACACACACACACAACCACAAACAGTTACTTCATAAATTTTTTTTCTTTAAATTAAAGCATTTATTGAACATTCAGACAAAATATGAAAGAAAAACGTTTGCATATGTGTGTTTTTTGTTGAGTATCATATTTGATACATCAGGCTTTTATGGCTCATATAGTCTGATATAGTGAAAATATGGAGGAAAATACTGCTCAATTGTATTCAGAGGCCCAAACTGAGCAAAAATATGCAATTTGGTGCAGATGCTGATATTTATATGGACAAAAAGTGATGAAATTCTGATGGTTGTAATGTACATCAATGAAGTCTCAGCAGATATTGATATAAAATGTAAAATTTTATATCATATATAAAAATATAAAACTCTGTTTTAAAACTGAATGCAATGCAATACAATGATGATTGAGAGATGAACAAATAAACCTTCCTCAAAAGCCTGATGATCTTATTTGGTACTCGTGATTTTTCTAATAAATGATGTCTGGATAATCAAGTAAATCTGCTTCAGTCCAGTCAAAATATTACTAACAATATCAAAGTTATTCTTACATTTACTTGATAAAAATCAGTGCAGATTTCACAGGAGAAAGTATGTTTGTACAATTATACTAAAAGACATTTACTTGATAAAAAAGTCTAAACTGTCAATCAGAAGACAGAAGGACTGTAGGAGATTGTGTGTGACAGCAAGGATTTGATCATTCAAATATGATATAGAAAGCTTTACAGGGTTAACATCCGTCCACTCAGGGGTTAATATCAGGTGTAAATGGGCTCTGTTGCCTCTAGTGGGCAGCAGTGGAGCACAAGGACTTCATCTGTCAGTGTGTTACCTGGTTTGGGACGTCCTTGCCGATGAAGAAGTCTGTGACGTGTCCGGGCAGCAGATTCTGCAGGAGGAGTCTGTTGACATTCTTGGTCGTCTCCATTTCCTCCGTCTCTTTTTTGAAACATTTCTCTAGCAGGAACTCTGTCCGAGAGCCCAACTCATCCTGAATCACATGAATTATACACACAGATTACTCACATGAGCAGGGCTATTATAGTAAACTGAAGCTGAAATCATTAAAAAAAAACTTTAATTAAATGTTAGATGAAATAAAATAAACTTTAACTGAAATAAAATATATATAAAACAAATATTTTATTTAATCTAGTTGCCAAGTTAACACTGAAATAAATGTGAATTTAATGTACTAAAATAACTAAAAACAGACAATTAATAAAAATCATATATAAATAGTATTAAAAAATAAATGACAAAAAACAAACAAAAAATATATAAAAATAAAACATTGAAAATAGTAATAAAAAACCTTAATGTATGACTTCTGCTGTAAACACAATTCCTGGCAGCTAAATAGAATCATGAAGACAAAAACTACTCAGTTTAGAGTTTATAGTCATCTGTTGTGGATTACTTTTATAAAAATAAAGACTCATAAACATGAGTCCACACTCTCAAACACACACACACTGGGTGCTTCTCAATACTCAAATTGATAGTTCCTCATTTCCTCGCTCCTACAGACTCCAGCCCGTGACCTGGAAACCAATCGAACTCAGCCATTTTGAAGGACATCTCAATTTTCTAACTGCACCGTGAGGAGGCGAGGAAGTTTGCTTGTCTTTTTGTTTCCCCTGATAATTCAGGTACTTTAATCTGTTTATGTGTCCCATGGCCAGGACCTGTAACATAACCTGATGTTTTGGGGCAGTCGTGGCCTAATGTGGCACCCAGGAAGGCCACAGCAAAAATGGCGGGAGAAATTGCAATGCACAATATGGCAGAAAACGTCCTGCCTTCTAAGTAAAAGAGTTAAACACTGATTGGTAAAGTCATTGCATCACTGCAACTGCCATTAGAAGCTCCAGTTCCCATAGAAACCTGAGACTTGCGCTTAGGACTGCACATGCGCATTGGCTTGTCTAGCCTGAAAAATAAGCCTTTTAGCGCTATCTGAGCATAAGAAACAACAATTATGGGACAGTTCATGACAGATTTTGTTGCTGATTTGAAATATATTATTTAGATGTGAGTTCCAAGCAGTTTTTGAGATTTCAGGATTCCCTCATTCAAATAGATGGGACTTGGTCTTGGATGGGCGAAATAGCTGCCTGGAAGCGTTGCAAATATGGCCGTCAAGTGAACAGACTTTCCTTGAAAGGGACTTTGTTTTCCGTCCACTTCATGAATATTTCTCTTTGCACATATGCATGAGGCAGCCATCTTAGGTGCACCTGGAGGCCGACTAAAAAGTCCTTCTACAAATCCATAGTTGAAGGCAAGTTAAAAGGGAATCCTAGAGCCTGGCACGGTAGAATCAAATCAATGTGCAAATCTCGGGAAAGGGTAAATCAAATCGATGTTCCAGGAATTGATCCTCAAGGTTTTGTATCGATTAATCAAAACAAAGTTTGTGAAAGTGTCTCAATCTTTTTAGCTCAATGTAAAACTGTAAAGTGATAACACGAATTCACTCTTTATTGCATTGTTGAGTAATGACTATGATGTCCTGCCTCTTCCATCATACCAAACGGTTGTCACAGAATGGCACTGCAGCTCTGCAATTAGATGTACATATATATATATATATATATATATATATATATATCTCGACCTGCATTTAATCATTTTCTCATTTTCTTTTTGATCAGTAAAACATGAAGTAATACAGATACCCTTTGAAAGCCCAGTCATAAGCATTTATGCCTCTATACTCAGAACAATATTAATCAATAATATTTCATACAATTTTCATTACATGAAAGCAGAAGTGTTTGTAAAACCAATTGATTGTTCTTTGTGAAAATTACACCATATTCTGTGTAAAACCTAAAGCTCTCTTTTAAAGTGTCACAATTTAACTTATAATGCAAAAATGTAAGCTCTTAATTAAGTAAAGATTGTCATAATTTAACTAATAATCAAAATGTTGTGGCCTTTTTCTTTTGCCATTTTGTATTTTGTATGGGCCACAAGATGGCAGCAGAATACATGAAGTAGAATGACAGCAGAGGAGTAGGAGGAGATGCGGCAGAGTAAAACTCAGAAGTATAGAAGTGACAGAAACAACAGTTAAACAGAGTTAATGTCAGTACTTTACTGCCATTATAGTAAAAATCCCCCGTGTATATATGAAATGTTGACCTTGTGATGTTTCTTCAAAATGTCATAACTTGCTCTTTCTGCGATGACTCTGATGTAAACTTCACTGCAGTAATAAGCCAAACACATTCAGATCTGCATCCATTCCAGTACAAGACTCACTTTCCTGTGAAGTTTAATTTCTGCCAAAACGTTGACTGCTTTAGTCATTTCCTACCTGTTATAGTAATGGTTTTTGACCATGTCGTAATTGCCAATTTAAGATAAATTGTTATGCTCTTTGTATATGTCGTCTTGTTCCAAAAATGTATTTGGGTGCAATGTTGTAATTTCTAAACAGTAAACATGTAAATTGATGCACATTGTGTGGATAACAGAGTTCTGTTGTCAAAATAATTCACATAAACAGTTAATTTAGTGTATCTATTGTCAATTGCTTTAAGTTAAATAACAAAAGAACCAAGTGTTTATTATGATTTTTATTAGAAAAAAACACCTTCAGTTGAAAAACAAATTATAAAGGAATAGTATCAGTGTATAAATTCGTCTCTTTCCAAACTTTGAAACCAGAATTTAAAATAGTACATTTCCTTAGTGAATTAAAGAGGATGCCTGTACAGGCAGCAAAACAAGACGACAAAGAACACAAACATTAACATTATGAATCTATCTTAACACGGACTGTATTGTAGACATTGGTTCATAGACAAAGCTATTCCAGCTTTAGAAACACCTTCTGCCACAGAACCACAGTCACGGTCTGCTGTTTGTGTTTGTCAAATCACCTTTATTTATAGTGCTTTATACAATACAGATTATTTCAAAGCAGTATGACAGAAAAGTAATGATCAATGATGCAAATAAATTTTAATTCAGCTTTAAAGCAGCTCTAAAAATATAGTGTCATCATTCAGCTGAAGTCAGTTGAAATAATGCTATTGTGATAATTTTTGAAGCAGAATTTCAAAACGCAGAGACGCATTTCCTCAAATGGCTCTTTAAAAAATATAAATAAATAAAGACCCTAAGTATAAAAACAAACAAAACAACAATAACAAAACCATAAATTTAGCTGTTGTCAAAATGTGTTATCTTTTTATCTGTATAGTAACTGTAATGATATTTTCTATTCAATTTAAACATTTTAGGAAGTTTTTTTTTTTTTCTTGTGGGGGGATTGAAAGGCTCTTTTATTTTCTTTAATGTTTTTAAATTAATAAATGCCTGTGTGGGTGTTCAGCTACATGTAATTGCTTTGATAGTATTTAATTTTTTTTATTCAAAATTTCAATATGGTGTTACTGTAGATGATGGCAAACTTTTGTCATTTACAGTTTTGTATTATGCTATTTTTGTAAACGTGTGCAAATTGTCCCGTAGGTATTTTTAGTGTTGGCGGTAATTGTGTCTGAGTGAAAAAATAATTTTTGTAAATTGGAAGATGTCATCATTGAATGTATTTTGTGCCAAAGCAATGATAAATAATCCTCAGTTTATCCCACATAGACTGATGCTTGTAGTTTTGTTTTAATGTTTATTAATGATAACTGTTATTATGTGTAGAAATGTGCTTTAGGTTTCAGGAAATATTGTAAAAGTAAAGTAAAATAAAAGCCAGAGACACAAAAAAAAAAAAAAAAAAAAAAAAAGGCATAAAATCCAAATTTCAAGTTTTATTTTCTGATTTCCATCTAGAAAAAAACATTAATAGTTTAATAGGCCCCAAAATGAATACAATAATAATAACAACAACATAAGGACAATGGTTAATGTGTAAACAACTAATACAATGATATAACATTTCACACACAAATAGCACAGTGAGCAATTTGTTTATATGAAGAAGAAGTCCTACAAATGATATATGGTCGACCCAGAAATCAGCTGTCATTATCAAGTCAGATTAAACTAAGAGACAGGATCAACTGAGGAAATAAAATATAATCATAGCATTATATACATTCTAACTCTACAGTTTTCAATAGTGCCTAAAACAATTGAACAGTACTTCATAAGCAGAAAGAAATACATAAAAGATTATATTTCTATTTCTATATATATTATCTATATTTCTACTTTGGTTGTTGTTACATTGCTTTAATGATTATGTTTCTGAGTATGAGATACTGACATCATTCACATTCTCAAGCTTATGCTATGGTACAATGTGATCTGTCTATTTCTTTTTGCTGTTCTATTATTTTTTTTTTTAGTACAGCAATGATTTGATCTTTTTCCTTCACAGTTTTCTTAGCATCATTTAACTCATTACCCATTAGAAACATGTCGTAGTTGTAGTAGCTGTATTGATTTTGTTTCATCATGACTTCAATCTTCCTCATGAGCTCATCAACTTGTGTACGGTCTGACTTCTCTCTGTTGTTAAATGCATGGTACCTCCCCTTGCATGAATTAATCACTTCACTTAGCTCTGGAGCCTCATCAATGTAGTCTTCAATTGTCCTGTCTTCAAGATCATCTGCCCTGGTGAACAAGACCATCATGTATTTGTTTGCATCAGTGCCAAAGACTTTCTGGATAATTCCCACTGTGTTTTCTTCCTCTTCAGTGAAGCGTGCAATGGAAAGTACAAGAAGAAAGACATGCGGACCTGGAGCTGCATATCTGATGCATTTAATAACCTCATCTATCACTTCATCATTAGTCAGGTTTGTGTCATATAGACCAGGAGTGTCCACAACAAACACCTCTCTGCCATTTATTTTCTGTTTTCTAGATTTGCACTCTTTAGTGATTGATGTAGCTCTTGCTTCTGAAGGGAATACCTTTCCACCAAGAATGGTATTTCCTGTGGCGCTCTTGCCAACTCCTGTTTTACCAACCATAACGATGCGCAGGTTTTCTTGACCTGTTGACATTTATAATGAACATTTGACACTTAGCATGAAACAGCTTAGTTTGAAGTCTTGTTATAACTGACAAAGAGTTAAAACTTACTCATGGTGGCGCTGTAGAGCTGTAAATGATTCTCTGCTGAGTTTTTCCTCAAACACTTCAGAAGATGACTTTATTGTCTGGCTGTTGTAACATATAAAGCTCTGCTGAGCTCCTCCTGTTTTACATAATTAATAAGTTCAACCTCTGTTTTCTGATTGGATAGAGACTTGATTTACTTTGACTATTTAGGAAGGGAGAAACCGAATCTGATTCAAAAGAAGACCTGCTTTAGGGTAAGTGTTTGTCATTTACCATTATTTGCTCTATAGAACCATTACTCCTCACATAGATGTGTGATGAGAGTCAGATGAAGCTAAAAATAAGAGGATCACATAATATAACATGCATACTCTTAAAAATAAATGTTTGTTATTGATATCTTTTTATTATAGTAATGTTAAATAATGTTTTTAATGCTTATTTAACAGCTTATTAACTGTAATTAGTTCTCACTTTAAATAAGATCACAGTCAGTTTTCTGTGATGGGTAGGTTTAGGGGTAGGGGAGAGAATATAAAGTTTGTACAATATAAAAATCATTACGCCTATGAGAGAGAGAGAGAGAGTGTGTGTGTGTGTGTGTGTGTGTGTGTGTGTGTGTGTGAGAAAGAGAGAGAGAGTGAGAGAGAGAGATTGTGTGTGTGAATGCAAATAATGTCTAATTAATTTTGGTTTAAAGCACTTAATTCATGTCATTTTCCATGACCTAATCTAAAGTGAGAACTATTTACTCCTAATAACCAATAAACAATTCCTTTTCTACGGAAGAGGACTAGGGCCAAGCAATAATAAAAATAAATAAATAAAACCATCTAGAGATTAAAGTCATTATTAAGTGAGATTAAGCTCGTTAAATTTCGAGTAAAAAGTAAAAATAAAATGTTAAATTTTGAGAATAAAGTCGTCGTTTCGAGAAAAAACTTGTTAAATTTAGAGAAAAATGCCGAGAATAAACACTCATTCAAACAGTGTCATGTTCATTGCAGACTGATGGAAGACATGACAGAGTTGGATCACTTAACGTGCTCAACGTGGATTAATGCATTCACAGTGATATTAAAAGATCAAATTCTGTACACACCTTTTATTAATAAACCACACTATGTGCAGATAAGCATAATGACTTCAGCCTATAGGCTGGAAGAGTGTGCATAGACATTTTTCAATAGCCTATATTTCTTTTTGTGTAGCCTATTTAATAAAGCCTGTGCTTATGTAGAGATATAGATTGTCCTTTTTATTTCCTTTTTGTTTGCACAATTACAGTAAAAAACATCAACACCACTTTTTTCATTCTTGATGAGTGTGAAGCTTGTTGTGAAATGCAGTAACAATTAGTAGTGTGTAGTCAACATTGTGTGAACAAGCCTGCTCCTGCCAAATATTCGAACAGAAAGAAATTATCAGTCATGCTTCACAGGCCAACTTTCACACCAACATACGTCACACTGCATTCGCTCGATAAAACATTCACTTTTGCAAATAAAACGGGTTTAAAGAAGAGATAACACTCGTGCATACTCACTTCTTAACAAAACACAAATTAATTAGTGATTATTTTACTTAAAACATTTTAACAGGAGTGAACAAACTGAACCTCCAGCGGACTGAAGCAAGAGCGCGCCACATGCCAATGACGTCACAACTGCGAAGAGCACAAAACTTATGAAAAAATACATTTTTTTTCCTCTTTTTCTTTTCTCATACATATTAATTTCCAACAGAAAAAAAAAATAGGATTTTGTGATTTAAAAAAATATATATCAAGTTATAATCAATACACACAGACAAACAAACTCAACAAATAATTATAAAACATAAAATCTGAACATTACAAAATAAACCAACACCACAAACTGCTAAAAATGAACCACAAATAAGTTCAGCTGCACAGAAAAAAACAAGTATCAAAAAACATGCCACACTGGATGCTGGGTACCTTTAAAGCACATATGCACTGCAGAAATACAATTCAATATTGTTTGTACACAGTAATTTTTTGAGAGTGCAGTTAGATACAAGAAAAGTTCTTCTGTTGAATTACTGTGAAAGTCATGCAATTATTAACCAGGGGCCCGTTTCAGAAAGGAGGTTAAGTGAAAACTCTGAGTATGTTCACCCTGAAATGAGGGAAACGCTGGGTTTTCTGTTTCAGAATGGGAGGTATGTCAAACCCGAGAAAGCAGGGTAAGTCAAGCCTGTTTCTGAAAGAGAGGTAACTTATACTCAGAGTCAGTTACCATAGTAACTTACTCTGTGAACCTAACCTGGTCGGGAGCAGGTTTTCTTTGGTAAACCCAGAGTTTCCTTCGGTCTTCTCCCCTTTAAAGTGCAAGTGATGTTTAAATAGTTAACTCATTCATTCACACTGCAAAAATGCTTTTCATACTGAGTATTTTGTGTCCTATTTCAAGTACAAATATCTAAAAATTCTTAAATCAAGATGGATTTTCTATATAAGAAAATTATATAAGATATTTACTCTTGTTTCCTGGGGGGATATAAATTAAGTGCATTTTACTTAAGTAAAATTATCAATATTTGCTAGTGTGGTAATAATAATCTTAATGCAAACGGAAAACGTCTCGGGTTACAGATGTAACCCCTGTTCCCTGAGTAAGGGAACGAGACGCTACGTCGAATGACGTGATGGGAACCCTCTGTGTTTTGTGTTCGTGAAGCACCTCTGTATCCAACCAATGAGAAAGACGTGACGTCAGAGGCGGGTGACGTCACGGATCAGGAAGCTATAAAGCATACCCGGAACAAAGCACGCTAGCTTCTGTAATATGTCTGAAGCAAGCGCTCCAGGTATGTAGGAGGTACGGCAACGTGACGTAGCGTCTCGTTCCCTTACTCAGGGAACAGGGGTTACATCTGTAACCCGAGACGTTCCCTTTCGTGGGAACTATCGACGCTACGTCGAATGACGTGATGGGAACGCTATCCCAACTACGCCGTGTCTCCGAGTGCCTGGCTGTTGTCTTGTAGAACTCTGGCACCCGGAGTAACATTTAGGTTGAGATTATAAAATCTAATGAAGGTGTGCTGGGATGACCATCCAGCCGCACCACATATGTCGTCCAGAGAGACTCCGGACAAAAGAGCTTTAGATGCAGCCATACCTCTCGTGGAATGAGCACGCACGACTAAGGGACATGGGAGTCCCACTGTTTCATACGCTAGTGAGATGGCCTCAACCACCCACTTGCTCATCCTCTGCTTGGATGCTGGGCCCCCTCTCTTAGGGGACCCATAACACACAAATAACTGATCCGTTTTTCTCCACAGGGCAGCTCTGTGGACGTAAGCATCCAGTGCCCTCACGGGGCAAAGCAGATTTTTCTTCTCCTGATCTGGATTTGTGAATGGAGGCGGGCAGAACGCCTCAAGTATGATGGGACCTGGGACCCTCGATGGTACCTTCGGAACATAGCCCGGTCTAGTGTGTAGAAAGGCCTTAATCATGCCCGGTGCAAATTCTAGACATGATGGAGCGACTGACAGCGCTTGTAGGTCGCCGATCCTCTTTAGTGAAGAAACGGCCAGTAGGAAGATGGTTTTCAATGTCAGGAATTTTTCTGACACTTCTTCTATTGGCTCAAAGGGAGCCTCGGCTAACCCCTGAAGCACAATAGTCAGATCCCAGGTCGGAGTTTTTGTGCGCACCGCAGGTCTCAACCTGAGTGCGCCACGGAGGAAGCGTATAACTAGGGGGTCTCGACCCACCGAAGAACCCCCTAGAGGATTATGATAAGCCGAAATGGCTGCAATATAAACCTTCAGAGTTGAGGGGGATAAGCCTTCTGAAAACTTTTCTTGAAGGAACTGTAGCACATAGCTGATAGGAGACTGGACAGGGTCCAAATTACGTTGTTCACACCATGTAGCGAACAATTTCCATTTATATGAATACAGCTTCCTCGTGGAGGGAGCTCTGGAGTGAAGTATGGTCTCCACAACCTCGGTTGGGAGACCAGATTCTATGAGCCTTGCCCCCTCAGAGGCCAGGCCCACAGTTTCCACATTTCCGGACGGGGATGGAGAATCGTACCGCCCGCTTGAGACAGGAGGTCCTGTCTGAGAGGAAGCTCTAGGGGAGAGCCGCTTAGTAGTGACATTATGTCTGAAAACCATATCCTGGTCGGCCAGTAAGGGGCCACCAATATTAGGTCGACCCTCTCCTGGCGGACCTTCTCCAGAACTCCCGGGAGCAATGAGACTGGGGGAAATGCGTACAGACGCAACCTCGGCCACGTCTGTAGCATAGCGTCCAGCCCTAGAGGTGCTGGGTGCTGTAGGGAATACCACAGAGGGCACTGAGCTGACTCCTCTGTGGCAAACAGATCGACTTGAGCTCGACCGAAAGTTTTCCATATCAACTCCACCACCTCGGTGTGGAGTTTCCATTCCCCTGGTCTCGCGCCCTGCCTCGACAGGGCGTCTGCTCCCACATTCAACCGCCCGGGGATGTAAGCTGCTCTCAGCGAGAGGAGCTTTCCCCGGGACCAGAGGAGGATGCGACTGGCCAACTTTGATAACCGGCGAGACCGCAAACCCCCCTGATGGTTGATGTACGAGACCACCGCAGTGTTGTCCGTACGGACCAACACATGGTGATCTCTCAGGTCTGGGAGGAAGTGTTTCAATGCAAGAAACACCGCCATCATCTCCAGCTGATTTATGTGCCAGGAGAGCTGATGGTCCTCCCAAAGACCCTGAGCCGAGCGACCACTCATGATCGCCCCCCAGCCCGTGAGGGAAGCATCTGTCGTAAGCATTACACGACGACCAGAAGTCCCCAGCACGGGTCCCTGGGTTAGGAACCAAGGCTTCTTCCACATGACCAGAGCACGAAGGCATCGCCGCGTGACTTTGATTATGCGAAGAGGATTTCCCCTCGGGGAAAACCCCTTGGTCCTGAGCCACCACTGTAAGGGTCTCATGTGCAGGAGGCCAAAAGTAATGACGTTGGACGCAGCTGCCATCAGACCCAACAGTCTCTGAAACTGTTTTACAGTGAGTGACTGGCCTAATTTCACCCCTTTCACGGCCCCGAGAATGGAACTCACACGAGCAGGGGACAACTGCGCCTGCATCGTGGTGGAATCCCAGATTACACCTAAGTAGTTTGCAACCTGACTCGGGACCAGCACACTCTTTTTGGCGTTGAGCCTCAGCCCAAGCCTTTTCATGTGTGACAGGACAACATCTCGATGTTGAACTGCTAGTTGTTCTGTTTGAGCTAATATCAACCAATCGTCGATATAGTTCAGTACGCGGATGCCCTGGAGTCTCAGCGGAGCCAGTGCTGCATCCACGCACTTCGTGAACGTGCGGGGTGAGAGGGATAGGCCGAAGGGAAGAACCCTGTATTGGTAAGCTTCGCCCCCGAAAGCAAACCTGAGGAACTTCCTGTGAGAAGGATGGATGGATACATGGAAATATGCGTCTTTCAGATCTATCGCTACAAACCAGTCCTCGGACCTGATCTGAGGGATGATCTGTCTGAGTGTAAGCATTTTGAACTTCAGCTTCTTTACGGATCGATTTAGCACACGTAAATCTATGATCGGACGCAACCCTCCATCCTTCTTCGGAACAATGAAGTAGCGGCTGTAAAAGCCCGACATTTTGCTGGGAGGGGAAACCCTTTCTATAGCCCCTTTTTGCAAAAGCGTCGAAACCTCCTGTTCCATCACCAGAGACTGCTCTGGGGTTACCACTGTGGGAAGCACCCCTTTGAACTCGGGTGGTCGAGAACCAAACTGAATTCTGTATCCCTGTTCTATCATGAGCAGCACCCACTTCGAAATGTTCGGGAGACTTTTCCATTCTTCCAAATATTCTACTAAGGGAACCAGTCTCTCGAGACTGGTCTCTGGTGTTTTTTGAGCACTTGGCTCGTCTATCTGACACGGCGCACCGGCAGACAAACGAATTACGTGCTGACCGACCCTCCTCTGAGGATCGGCGGAGACCGCTGTGCCCTGACGCACACTGGGTGGCAGGGTTGACAGGACGGCCCCCTGAGGGCACCGGGGAGGACCCGATATCCGAATCCCCCCAGAGGGGGCTGCCCTCGAGAGATCCTGCATCATGGATGTCAGGACCTCTTCTTTGAAGCCTTCCGAGAGATAATGACGGTCCTCAGATCCGTCCTACCTCCGGAAGGCTTCGCCTGTGCCGCCCGACCCGGTCCCCAGGATTTTTGTGGGGGAGCACGGGAGGCGACACTGGCCTTCTGTTGCGCCCTGTGCGCTGAGGAGCTGGCTGTCGGCCGAGGCTGCTCCCGCCCAGCAGCCTCGGGGGGATGAGAGCGGCGGGGAATAATTTTTGAGAAAGCCGCTGTTTGTTTCCGTGTCTCCTGAAACCTGTCGACAACGGTTGACATCGCGTCGCCGAACAGGCCAGCAGGAGACAGCGGCGCGTCCATGAGCATGTTCTTGTCTCTTTCCTTAATATCAGAAAGGTTGAGCCAAAGATGCCTCTCCGTGGCCACCAGGGCTGCCATAGAGCGGCCGATGGACTTGGCCGTCTCCTTGGTGGCCCGGAGAGCTAAATCTGTCGCCTTTCTTAGCTCATGAATTGCCTCAAAGGACGCTTCCCCACTCTCATCAATTTCCCCCAGCAGATCGGCTTGATATGCCTGTAAGATTGACATGGTATGAAGGCATGCAGCCGCCTGACCTGCTGCCGAATAAGCCTTGCCCACCAAGCTGGAAGTTGTCTTTAGGGGCTTGGTGGGCAACGTCGGGGTCTTGAGGGACGATGCTGACTCGGGCGAGAGATGGCTCGCAAGCGTCTCTTCGATCCGAGGCATCGCCCCATAGCCATGATGTTTTAGGCCAACAATATTACTATACAATGATGTCTGCGGACTGTATAGCCGATACTGAACCGGTCTCTTCCACGACCTCGACACCTCGGTGTGGAGGTCGGGAAAAAACGGCAGACCCCGACGCTGGGGTAGTGACCGTGCAGGGAGAAACCTCTCGTCTAGCTTGCTTTTTGGTTTACTATCAGGTCTCTCTGCGGGCCAGTCGATATTTAACTTTTCTACTGCCCTGGTCACCACCTCCAAAAGCTCCTCATATGCAGGGGATGAGGCTGGCGGTTCCTCATCGACGCTCTCCACATCAACCTCCTCAGAGGAAGATATGTTGAGCATCGGTGTCTCCCTTCGGGGGGAAGAAACCGCTACGCGTGCTTCCGCCACCAAAGGAGAGACACTGGGTCTAGCAGGTAAGGGAAGCGATAGGGCAGCGCCCGTCTCTTCCCCCTCTGCTAGATCCATCTGTGAACCCCACGAGTGCAGCCTTCGCTGTGCCTCAGCAGCAGCGGGACCAGACCCGCGGGGAACACTCGCCCCGGCGCCCTCCTCAAAGAGCGCCCGGCGCGATCGCAGCACTCTGAGGGTGAGCCGCTCGCAGTGTACACAGACGGCTCCCTCGAGAGCCGCCTGTGCATGCTCAACCCCCAGGCATCTAACGCACATCTCGTGTGTGTCTCCTTCCACAATGAAACGCGGGCAAGGAGGAGCACACTTCTTGAACTGTTGCTGCTTTTCCGCCATTTTTATATATATATATGTGTCTTATTTGTGCTTGGGAACTCTTGTCCTCGGACGAAGAGACCACAGTGTGTATGATAGACAATACAACAATAAATAAGACAGACAGATACAGATAGCGCTTGCTGAAGACAACAGAAGCTAGCGTGCTTTGTTCCGGGTATGCTTTATAGCTTCCTGATCCGTGACGTCACCCGCCTCTGACGTCACGTCTTTCTCATTGGTTGGATACAGAGGTGCTTCACGAACACAAAACACAGAGGGTTCCCATCACGTCATTCGACGTAGCGTCGATAGTTCCCACGAAAGGGAACAAGAAAATGAAGAAAATGTTAGAAAAAAAAGTGGAAGTAAATTGCCTAACGAGTGTTTAATAATGATAAAATCATTTACACTCTTATTATTGCATCCTGTTAAATTATTATTTTTTTCTTCTTCTTTTTGTGCATGTGTGATACCATGAAAATGAATATTAGTTCAATAACTTACCATTCTACCAGTTTTCACCTTTCTGTGATAAGAATTAAACTTGCATTGACTCAGAAGTATGCGGATGTCATTTTGTCACGTGCTGTTGCCATGGTGAATCGTAATATCGGAGCTCCATTAATGATGGCTTTTCATAGTCGTGGTGCACACGCTTAACTCAGAGTCAACCTACTCAGAGTCGATTGAACTAACTGAATTCAGCTGTTCTGAAACAGAAAACTTTGAGTTATCACTGTTATAATATCAAAGGTGAAAACTGGCAGAACATCAAGTTATTGAACTAATATAAATTTTCATTTTATATTTTATACTGGCAGATACATACTATTTGCACCTCAGTATTGTAAATTAACAGCATGCAATAATATCAGAGGATAAATTATTTTATCATTATTAAACACTCATTAGGAAATTTACTTTCACTTTTAGATCTTTTTTTTTTTTTTTTTTGAAAATAAATGTCTTTCTGATGGGAAAAGGAAGAATAGCAATCTCGCCAGAAGGCGGCTTCGAACCCACAATCACATCACAAGTTAATTCTCCGTGCTCAACACGGCTTACACCACTGTAGCCATTAATCATAAGCACTGTTTTTAATAGTGTGTGATATTGGTGGGCAGGTCTGACAATCTGAATGATCTTGTTTTCCGTTTGCATTAAGATTATTTTTATTACCACACCGCCAGATATTGATAATTTTACTTAAGTAAAATGCACTTAATTTAGATCCCCCCACCCCCCAGGAAACACGACTAAATATCTTATAGCCTATCATTTTCTTATATAGAAAATCCATGTTGATTTAAGAATTTTTAGATATTTGTACTTGAAATAGGACAAAAAATACTCAGTAAAAAAGCAATTTTGAATGAATGAACTACTTAAACATCACTTGCACTTTAAAAAGGGGGAGGAGACCAAAGGAAACTCTGGGTTTACAGAAGAAAACCTGCTCCCGACCAGGTTAGGTTCACAGAGTAAGTTACTATGGTAACTGACTCTGAGTATAAGTTACCTCTCTTTCAGAAACAGGCTTGACTCACCCTGCTTTCTCGGGTTTGACATACCTCCCATTCTGAAACAGAAAACCCAGAGTTTCCCTCATTTCAGGGTTAACATACTCAGAGTTTTCACTTAACCTCCTTTCTGAAACGGGCCCCTGGAATACACTATAATTTCACGCTAAAAATTTTACCAGTGTAACTAAACATCCACACTAAACACAAACAATAACAAAGGAAACACAGGAAACTGAAGGCTGAAATAGACAGAATGATTAACTTAAACAGAACAGGTGTGATGGGACTAATTACCAAACAAGAAAATTAACTACGAAATCAGGCAAACAGAGAGAAAACTAGAACAAAACTGAACATAGCAGAATATACATGACAGTAACCAGAGGACACTGTATTTTTAATTCAATCTAATGCTCAATGTTTTGAGTGTTTGCCAGGCCACACACATTCTCTGTTATATTCTTGTATGTTACAGACATTATCCTTTATCAGAAAAGACTGTTAATGTTAACTGTTAAATTTGGGGGGCATTTACCTGAATTAGTTGATTAGTTGATCAGCCTCCTAATTTCCTGCTGACTGGCACAAAGTATTTTATGTGTTTAATGTTATTAATTACTCCCCCTCATGTTGTTCCACACCCGTAAGACCTTTGTTCATCTTCTCAACACAAATTAAGATATTTTTGTTGAAATCCGATGACTCAGTGAGGCCTCTATAGAGAGCAAAGCCACTGAACCTCTCAATGTCCATAAAGGTACTAAAAACATATTTGAAACAGTTCATGTGGTTCAACCTTAATGTTATGAAGCAACGAGAATACTTTTTGTGCACCAAAAAAACAAAATAATGACTTTTCAACAATATCTCGTAATAGACTTTATGAACTGAATCAGTGGTTCGGAGTGCCAGAGTCAGTTGATTTCAGCAGTTTAGCTGTTTGATACGCAATCTGTACCACTGATTTGAAACAAAAGATTCATGAAGATGAACAAAGGTCTTACGGTGTAGAACGACATGAGGGTTTGTAATAAATTACATTATTTGTGTTAAAAATCTAGGTAACATTTTAGTATAGAGAACATATTTACTTTTAACTATGACTTTTGCCCCAATAAACTCTTAATTATTGCTTATTAATTGTTAGTAAGTTACTTGTTAAGTTTAGGTATTGGGTAGGTAGAATAAGGTCATGCAGAATAAAGCATTAAAGTGCTTAATAAGTAATAATAAACAGCCAATATTGTAGTAATATGCATGCTAGTAAGCAACCCATTAAAAGACCCTAAAATAAAGTGTTACCAAAATTTTATTTAAAAATTTGGGTTGGGTTTGTCCATATTTGACCCAAACATTGGTTGAAACAACCCAGCATTTTTTAGAGTGAATGTGTTAAACAATATTTATTTTGTATTACATTGCAGGCTGTTTAATTATTGAATTAATATTTTACTTCAATTAAACTGTAACTGTAAGATCATGACACAGGCAAAAACCAAGCTCCTCATTAGCGGATATATAACACGATTTTATGGTTTTAACCATTACCATGATTTTATGGTTTCTATAACATCAATAATAATAATAATAATAATAATAGTAAGAATAAAATATTGTATTTGTAACAGAAAAATAACTTAAAGTCCCCCTGAAATTATAATGTAAGTCTTTTAGCTTTTAGTATGAATATGTTAGCCTTAAGGTTATGAATAAGCTGGTGTGTTCCAAAACAATGACAAAATTCGCATTTAGGAGATGAATAATGAATGAATAACGGATTTTCATGACATCAGCTTATCATCAAATCTTCTGTCCAATCAAATGCTCTCTATAATCTGAAGCCCCACCCCCTCCTACACTATAAACAGATGCTGAAGCTGCAGCTGAAATTGGTCAATTGTTCACACATTTAATAGTTTCTACATGGTGAATGCCACATAGTGCGATATATAGGGGACAGGGAATGATTGACGTGAATTAAGTTTTTGCGTTAGTGTCACGTGAACCGCCGCAGTGCAAGCACAGTCTGCTCTGGTCCAGAGTCACAGAGTCATGAGAGCACAGAGTGGATCCACGGACTGCGCGTCAGCTCAGACCAGGAAAGGTATTGGACCCATTTGAATTCTGCACAGAATTATGTATTTTAAAGGTGGGATCAGTAGATTTTAAAAAACGCTGTTGGACATTGTTAATATTTGAAATCAACCCAAACAAACCCACCCCTCTCTTCATTGCTTTGCCTCAAAAACTCACTCTCCAATTCAAACCACCCTGCCCTGAGTCGGACTCAAACTGCTGCCCAATCACTGCTGGTAGGCGAGGCAAATGTACTACCAATGACGCACTACCTAAACACCTTGATCTCTAGTGGTCGTCAGTGTGCAGTGGTTTACCTGATCAACTCTCACTGTCTGGCCTCTGTTACACATGCAATGCAAGTGGATGTCTGTTTATCACAGCTGATGCGCAACAAAATGCTTCACGAAAAATAAAGTGCAGTTGATGAACGAACGAGAAACACAACAAATGAATGTACAGTACACAAGAGTAAATACAAAGTGTTCGTTGTTAGTCTCCAACAGCACAGCAGCTCCAGACACTCAAAACCCAGTGTTACTCACATGAGAAGCAGGATCAAAGCAGCCTCCTCATCTGCTTTCAGGCCTTCCCTCTTAGCTCTCTCCAGCACTGGGAAGCTTTTCTAATATTAGCAGGAGTCCTAAAGCACTTGCCGAGTCATAAACTTTCATTCCAGTGATATTATTTTTAGCTCTTTTGTGTTGTCTCATCATCTCTCTTTCTGCAGTTTTTTTTTTTTTTTTACTCGTTCTCTCTCCTCGACCGTTATAGCTACGCCCCCTAATGCTGATTGGTTACACATTTGTTGCTGGTGTCGGCCTGACAACTTCTAAACCGTGTTTTTCAAAATCTACCTACCACACTTTTAAAGTGATATGGAGGAGATTAGGAGAAGAAACAGTTAGAGATTAGAAGGAAACTGAGGTTTTACCAAGTTTAATGGCTCTGGCCGAGCTGTGGTATAAACAAAACGCTATTGGCTAATTGGCAATTTTAAAAAGGGGGCGGGCTGTTCAATATGTCTTGTTGTTCCCTTTTAAAGGCTACACTCTAAGCTGCGCTTTATTCAGCGCTATGGGAACGTCTTTAGTCGTGACCAGCTGTGAATATATGTGTAAAACAACGTCAATGAAATTGACCTATATTTATAGCCTTGCATGACGTCATTGGAATGCGTCATAGCGAGGCTATAATTAGATGTGCCACCTGTGCATCAGCAGGTCTTTTGTCTTCAGAGTCCACTCTGTGAAGTTGTGTGTAAAGTCTGTGTGTTTCAAACAGTGCTATTACAGTCTGTAAAAAGCAAGCCCTGTCATCTTTCTTTCCTCTCTCTGTTAGGAGTTAGATCCGATAGGCAGTGCGCAGAACTTTTCTCTCATCTGTTCCTCTTTCATCTCTGCTTGCTGCAAGTGAATTGAACACTCATATATATATATATAAATATATATCTTATTGAGAGAAAAGTATGAGCAAGCAAAGCAAGCGGTGTGCGCCTCCGTGCTTGCGTCCTATGTCCGATGCGGACACACACCAGTATTGCTTTGTTTGTTAGGGGGAAGAGCACGCTGCTCTTGCGTTAGAAGGCGGCGAGTGTGAGCACTGTGATCTCTTCACAGTTCAAATGCTTCGCGCTCGTTTGGCTTACTTCCAAGAGTCAGCACCCACTGTACGTTCGTGGGGCTCGCAGATGGATTTGGCAGACGAGCGGGAGACGGGTCCTCCCCTTTCGCCCGCTCTGTCACCTGATCCACGCGTCCCTTCGTGCGATCCTGAAGCGCGCTCCGGTGCTTCTTCAGTTCGCGCGGAGGAGGACGAATCTCTTTTCGAGTGTGCTGCCTCTGAGCGTTCCTCACGTGATGATAAAGCTGTTGAGGAATTACTCGAGGTAGTAACGCGAGCTGTGGCCAGATTACAGCTAGACTGGCCACAGGAAAAAGAGACCCCCAAATGCTCAAAGTTAGAGGATAGGTTTCTGTCCGGTGGCCAGGGGGAGGGATCTCAACGTCAATCTCTCCCCTTCTTTGAGGACCTCCACGATGAATTAACTAAATCATGGAGAAAACCGTATACTTCCCGGATCTTTGTGCCCTCGACGTTGATTTATTCGACTATCGTGGGCGCTGAGGAATGGGGGTATACGACGATGCCCCAGGTTGAAGAGACGCTCACGAGCTATCTCTCGCCTGGATCAGCATCGTCATTAAAGAAACCTACCCTCCCCACAAAGCCCTGCAGAACCACCTCAGCGCTTGTGGGTAAAGCTTTTCAAGCTGCGGGTCAGGCTGGTGCTGCTTTGCACACCATGGCGGTGTTGCAAGCATATCAGGCTGACCTGCTAAAGGATTTGAGTGCGGGTACCACCATCGACGAGGAAGCGTTCTCAGAACTTCGTCGTGCCACAGATCTGTCTCTCCGTGCCACCAAGCAGACGGCCCGTGCTATCGGCCGTTCTATGGCTGCTATGGTCAGCACGGAGAGGCACCTGTGGCTCAATCTCACTGGCATTAAAGACAAAGACCGCGTCTTTATGCTTGATGCGCCAGTGACACCTTCCGGCCTGTTTGGCGACTCCGTCAACACAGTCGTCAACAGGTTTCGGGAGGTGAAGAAGTCTGAGGAAGCATTCGTGCAGTTCCTTCCTCGCCGCACTCAGGGGGAGGAGCCGTTGGCCACCCAGCCTCAACCTGGTCCTTCCAAAAGGGAGGTACAAAAACAAAGTGTGGCGAGTCGAGCTCCCCCTCGTAAGGATTGAGGACCGTCTCGCCGCCCGCAGCAACCTCCCAGGCAAGACCTCAGGACCATTCTACAGAAAAAGAAGAAGTCCTGATGGTCTTGCGCCCAGCCCTGTGGGGATTGCCCCCCTCGGGACGGGGCGCGTAATACACTTAAAACCCGCCCCTTCTCGACATCCCCACGTACACCCTCCTTCCCCGCCATCTCTGGTGCTTCGGGGGGCAGCGGTTTCCAGCGAAATGTTAGGTGTTCCGTTGCTTCCTGTAACACATCAGGACGTGGAACACCTAACATCCCCTCAAAGGGAAGTGTCAAAATTAGTGCCCATTTCAGAAAACCTGGCAGCGTGGAAACTACTGCCAGGGGTATCTGTGTGGGTTCTAAAGACAGTAGAATTAGGATACAGAATCCAATTTGCTCGTCGTCCTCCGCGTTTCAATGGCGTGGTCCCCACTACCGTGAAGCCGGGGCAAGCAACATCACTGTCACAAGAGCTGCAATCTCTGCTGGAAAAAGGGGCTATAGAACGTGTTCCCCCTCTAGAGAGAGAGTCAGGTTATTACAGCAGATACTTCCTAGTTCCCAAGAAGGACGGGGGGCTGCGTCCAATCTTAGATCTTCGAGGCTTGAACCGTTCAGTCAAAGCTCTCAAGTTCAAAATGTTAACAGTAAAGATGGTCGTGTCACAAATCCAACAGTGCGATTGGTTCATCACGATCGATCTCAAGGACGCATATTTTCACATCGAAATATTGCCACAACACAGGAGGTTCCTGAGGTTCGCTTTCGGAGGCGAAGCCTACCAGTATCGGGTTCTTCCATTCGGCCTAGCCCTATCACCCCGCACATACACAAAATGCATGGATGCAACACTGGCTCCATTGCGACTTCAGGGCATTCGCATTTTGAACTACATAGACGACTGGCTAATATTAGCGCAGTCGCGAGAGATGGCATTAAAACACAGAGATGTCGTTTTAGCTCATCTGGTTTCTCTAGGGTTGAGACTCAACGAGAAGGAAAGCGTTCTCTGCCCAACCCAGAGAACGACATATTTAGGGATAGTTTGGGATTCGACCACGATGCGGGCACAATTGTCTCCCGCTCGAGTCGAGACTATTCTAAACACCCTGAACAATGTCAGGCTAGGCCAAGATTGCACTGTGCTTCAGTATCAAAAAATGTTAGGTCTCATGGCATCAGCATCCTCGGTAATCCCTATGGGCCTGCTGCATATGAGACCGTTTCAGTTGTGGCTCAAAGCCAGGGGGTTTCATCCAAGGGCCAAACCCCTGAGGCAAATAAGGGTTACGCGCCGCGGGCTTCGTACCCTATCTATGTGGCTCAGACCCCGGTTCCTCACCCTGGGTCCCACGCTAGGGGCACCATGTCGTCGCAGATTGCTAATGACAGATGCCTCCCTGATGGGCTGGGGAGCGGTCTTAGATGGCCGTCCAGCCCAAGGGGAATGGGAGGGCCATCAGCTCGTCTGGCACATCAACTGCCTAGAGCTGATGGCTGTATTTCTGGCCCTGAAATACTTTCTCCAGCAGCTGAGAGGCTGCCATGTCCTAGTGCGGATGGACAACACAACAGCAGTCTCTTATATAAATCGCCAGGGAGGTCTGCGTTCACGCCATCTAAACAAGATAGCGCGACAGATTTTCCTCTGGGCCCAGGACAAGTTCCTGTGTACATTCCTGGGTACCAGAATGTGGGAGCGGATTTACTGTCCAGACAGAAACTACTGAGCGGGGAGTGGAAACTTCATCCCGACATAGTGAAACAGATATGGCTGAGATTCTACGAGGCGGATGTGGACCTCTTCGCCTCCCATCAGACAGCGCAATGTCCCCTTTACTTCTCTCTGAGTCACCCAGCCCCCCTAGGTCTGGATGCGATGGCACATACATGGCCTTCGATGTGCCTGTATGCCATTCGCCTCTTACTGATAGCGCCACGTTGGCCGAATAGAATATGGTTCTCGGAGATAATATCTCTCCTCGACGGCTCGCCCTGGGCGATACCGAGCAGGAGGGACCTTCTGTCTCAGGCACAGGGGACAATATTTCATCCCCAGCCAGAGATGTGGAATCTTCATGTTTGGCCCCTGAGGGGAACCAACTGAGGGACACAGGGCTTTCACCTCAAGTTATCGAGACTATTTTAAATGCTAGAGCTCCCTCTACTAGAGCAAGTTATACCAACAAATGGGGTGTCTTTGAAAGATGGTGTACTGCACACAATGCAGATCCAGTAAACTGCCAAATTGCTACAGTTCTGGACTTCCTGCAGGAAAAGTTATCGACAGGTACATGCCCCGCCACTCTCAGGGTTTATGTGGCTCTCTCGGCTTGCCACGCTCTGATTGACGGTGTGCCTTTGGGCAAGCATGTCCCGCTCTCTCGCTTCGTTCGAGGAGCTAGCCCCTTCTAGAACCAGGATCCCTTCATGGGACCTAGCAATAGTCCTAGAGGGCCTGGTTGAGACCCCCTTTGAACCGTTAGAGTCAGTTTCTGACAAGCTGTTAACTCTGAAAATGTTTTTTCTTATGGCTATAACTTCTCTGAAAAGAATTGGGGATTTGCAGGCTGTTACGACCTGCGTTCTTGTATTTGGTATGTGGTTTTTCTTTTTCCTTTTGTTTTGCCTGTGCTTCAATAGGTTGTCCAATGATGATCTCCTCTCTCTCTATTGGTGGCTCAGAAGAGGCGTGGTCTTTATAAGGACGCTGCTGGCGTTCAACATGGAGCTCATTTCTGGTTCGGCTGCGTTTGGGTTGGGAGCTCCTGGATCCCTCCTCCGGCCGATGATCAAACTTTTAGAGAAAATGTGTTTGAACAACCTGTTGACCATGTTCTATTGTTTTTGAAGTTACCCTTTAAGAACGTGGAGCGTAGGGGTGTCCTGCCTATTTATTTTGATATCTTGGTTTATACTTTGTTTTTCGTTAGGGAGTTAGGGAAGGTAAATGTATCTTATTTTTATGTTCATGTAGGTTATTTAATCCCTTTCTCCTTTTCTTTTCTAGAGTTGTTTTGTTTGTTATTTTGGCCTTTGGACACCCTGAAGAGATGCTCTCTTTCCCCTGTTATGTTATCTTTAATAAATTTAATCATATACTTTAATTAGCTTTGTGTATTTGTTTGATTATCGACCGGAGTGATATGAAACTGGGATTCCATTACCACAACCTTTCTTTTTTATTATGCCCGCTTGGAGTTAACAACTGCCCCTAGACGCGGGGCGTAATACAGGCTCTGTCCATTGTGCCATCCTGCTTAGACTTTGCCCCAGGAATGGTGAAAGCGATTTTGCATCCTCATCCTGACTATCTGCCTAAGGTTCCTTTCTCGAACTTGCATCCGGTCACTCTTGAAGCCTTCTGCCCTCCGCCATTCACAACGCTGGAGCAGGAGAGACTTCACAGACTGTGTCCAGTCCGTGCTCTTCAGACTTATGTCCACCGCACCAGCCAGTGGCGTAAGTCAGAGCAGCTGTTTGTTTGTCATGGCAGCCATAACAGGGGTGCGGCCGCCACGAAACAGACCATGTCACATTGGGTGAGAGATGCTATTGCCCTTGCCTATGAGGCGCGTGGTCACACTTCGCCAACGGGCATCAGGGCTCATTCCACCAGGGGGGTTGCCTCTTCTAGAGCTTTGGCGGGGGGCGCCCCCTTACAAAATGTTTGTGATGCGGCAGGTTGGTCCTCTCCGCACACATTCATAAGGTTTTATAGTTTGGATGTTCATGTCACTCCGGGCTCTCATGTCCTTGAGTCTACATCACAAGCTAGTGTCTGAGACTCTCTGTGCTTGTGACACACTTCACAGCCAAGGGGTCTGGACACACAGTGCGGCGGCGTGGGTATTCTCGTTCCCATAGCGCTGAATAAAGCGCAGCTTAGAGTGTAGCCTTTGAAAGGGAACGCCCCGGGTTACTTCACTGTAACCCTGTTCCCTGAGAAGGCAGGAACGAGAAGCTGCGCTTCTTTGCCGCACTGAGATGTCCCTGGACTGCTCTTCAGACAAAATATCTGCTGATGCACAGGTGGCACATCTAATTAAAGCCTCGCTACGACGCATTCCAATGACGTCATGCAAGGCTATAAATATAGGTCAATTTCATTGACGTTGTTTTACATATATATTCACAGCTGGTCACGACTAAAGACGTTCCCATAGCGCTGAATAAAGCGCAGCTTAGAGTGTAGCCTTTGAAAGGGAACGCCCCGGGTTACTTCACTGTAACCCTGTTCCCTGAGAAGGCAGGAACGAGAAGCTGCGCTTCTTTGCCGCACTGAGATGTCCCTGGACTGCTCTTCAGACAAAATATCTGCTGATGCACAGGTGGCACATCTAATTAAAGCCTCGCTACGACGCATTCCAATGACGTCATGCAAGGCTATAAATATAGGTCAATTTCATTGACGTTGTTTTACATATATATTCACAGCTGGTCACGACTAAAGACGTTCCCATAGCGCTGAATAAAGCGCAGCTTCTCGTTCCCACCTTCTCAGGGAACAGGGTTACAGTGAAGTAACCCGGGGCGTTTCAGTTGAAAATATGTCAAAACACTAAATAATTCTGTTCATTCCAAGAAACTGTAGGGGGGATTCAAACACATTAATTACCATTGTGTAGCCTACAGTTTACCTCAACACTTCAGTTTGTTCAGTCAGTTTACATTGTTAGGAGCTATTCAGTCTGGTTTCAGATAATTTTGCCACAGAGCATTTAATGCTCACATATCCTGTTGCGCTTGTATCGAATTCAAATAGATTGAGTGACTTGCACTTCAGTAGAGCAGCAAAAGTGTTAAAGGGATCCTTTGGTGTCCAGACTTGTATGGTTTAATATAACGTACTGTTACTGAAATATGTAGCAGAAAACACACATGAAAGATTTACGTTATTTAAAAAAATCCATAATATATTTGGACAATGGGCGGCGCTATTTTGTTTGATTTTTACACACCATGCAACAGTAGTTTGAATAGCCACAGAGTCATTGCACGGCTTCGATGTTTTCACCTCCCTAATTTTGCGCTCTGGCTTAAATTGAAAAGGCTGATTGTGTTTTAAAAGGAACCCCGTGGATATTTAGATGTGTTACTATTACCGTTGCACCAAAACATACAGATGAAAAAATAATCAAAGGAGAGAACATTACACCTGGTCACTTCATTTCTCCGATTGGATAGCTATGTGATTTATAAAAACTATTACATTTACACTTGGCCACATAAATGTGTCTCTGCAAAATATATCCGATCTTCAATCCTCGTGCTATATGCAGATATCATGGAGTTCACATCAAACAAATATGAGCTGCATTTTATTGATCATCAGCTAATTTCAAAATCAAGACCGCAATAGAAGAGAGCATGGCAACAGCACTGGTAAGATCATTCAGTCTCATTACTCATCATTGTTTAACCTAACATGCTCTCACACGTTTATTTTTTGCGAGGAGTTAAATGTACATATGTGGTTTCAACAACCAGATGCATTTACCTGTTCAGTTTTGACTGGAATGTGTCCCAGACCACCTCCTGAAGTGGTTTGAGTGATCGGATGTATATCCGTCTTGAGTGCCACATTCTTCACAACTTCCCATTCTTTTCTCATCTTCTTATCGCTAGTAAAGCAGTAAAGACTTACATCGCTTCTCTTGTGGCTCATCGACTGAAAATTACAACCAAAATCTGCACAATGTGGCATCATATATTATATTCAGAGTTGTGTTGCGGTAAAAATAGCCATAGAGTAATGTAAGTAGCTGACAGAGTGCAACCATTTGACATCATCGACATAGAACGCAAACAAAATGGCGCCGCCCATTGTCCAAATATATTATGGATTTTTCTAAATAATGTAAATCTTTCATGGGTTTTCTACTACATATTTCAGTAAGAGACATAATTTACGTTATATTAAGCCATACAAGTCTTAACACCAAGGGATCCCTTTAAGCGAGTTTGTCAGCGCTGCTGTGCGTGAGACTGTCCAAATGTTTCGTGAATGCTGGATGTGCGCACACGGTCTAATCAGGTAGAGCCATTTCATCACTTGGTTTTTGGTGTTTGTTTCCCATGCACTCACAGAACTGTAGTAAATAACAGCATTTAAGATGTGGGGCCATGGTGGGGTTTTGGCAGTTGATCCAACCGGAAATGTTCAGGTGCTCCCGATGGCCAGTCAATATTTCCCTTTCCCTTGCCATCATCAACTCTATGAAATGTCAGATGACCTGTACCTACAGGGGGAGGGGCAAGTGTGTTAAATGTGTTATTTAACTCATTATTTTTTCCCATAATTAATTAATATAATTAACACATTAAATTGACAGCCTTTTCAAAGGCTTTAAAATACAAAATAATCTTTTGGATTTCAAATATGTGTTTTAAATATGTGTTCTGAAATATGTGACTGTCCATCCCTGGGAACACACTAACACAAAATCTGTTTTGCTCTGTTTTATTCATTTATTTAATAGGAAAAATAATTGCTTTCTGGAAGGCGTGACAGACTACCTTGGTTATGGAAGCCAAAGATAAACTGCAGATTGTCCTGCTTGGTACAACTGGGTCTGGTAAAAGTGCTTCAGGAAATACCATACTTGGTGAAAAAGTGTTTAAATCTTATGTATCCACTGAGTCAGTAACATTATCATGCCAGTCTGAAACAAGGATTGTTAATGGAACGGAAGTCACAGTTGTGGACACTCCTGGATGGCACTGTAATAAAATGCCTGAGAAAGAAGTTGCATCAGAACTAATGAAAGCCATTGGATCACTTAATGGGCCATATGCTTTTCTCATGGTCATCCCTATCGGTTCCTTTACACTTAAAGAGATAGAAATGATTTCAAAACTGAGTGAAAAACTAGGAGAAGAATGTAAGAATCACACTACAATTCTGTTCTCATTCTCTGATAATCTTGAGTCAAAATCCTTTGACCAGTTTCTTAAGGAAGAAAAAGGAGAATTGCATAAATTCATACAGCGCTGTGGAAATCGAGTGTACACCTGGAACAACAAGGATAAATCATCAGTGACGAATCTAGACAAGATGTTTCAGGATATGAAAGCAACTCAGAGCATGTATTCAAAGAAGCGCTGCCAGAGTATAGTGTATACTCAACAAGATCAAGATCTAATCACATTTGATGAGGCAGGATCTTCAGATGTTGATATGAAGAGGCACAAGAGAGACACTCCAGAACCACTGGACAAGCCAAATGAAGCAGTCAGAGTCGTCCTCCTGGGAATGGCTGGAGTAGGAAAGACCTCAACTATTCAGACCCTTTTAAGACAAAGTTCCCAAACTGAAAGAAGCACACCACCAGTTCACAAGACCAGCTGGTCTGGGAGGAATTTCATGTTGATTGACTCTTCTGGCTTTCAAAATGTAAATGAAGTGAAAAGTGTAGTCTCTCAGGCTTTGCCGGATGCCTATCCTGGGCCACACGTCATTATGATTATAATCAGAGTGGGGCGAGTTACTGAGGAAACCTTCAGAATGATAAATGACATACATGCATGTCTTGATGATTCTGTAAAACACACAATGATAGTGTTCTCCGGAAAGGATGATCTAGAAGACAAAACTATCAACAAATTCATTCAGGAGAGTTCAGTGCTCAAGAATATTGTAGAATTGCATGGAACAAGATTTCATGCACTGAATAACAAGGACATCAATGATCCGACTCAAGCAGATGAACTGTTCAAGACGATTTCAGCAATATACCATGACAATAATGGTGACTTCATCAAAGAAACATCCAGAGAATATGGGAGAAATAAGTAAATCTAAAGACAGAACATGAGCAGTTTAAATTATGCATGAAATAATCTTGAAATAACTTACTGTGGCTAAGGTTGTGATTGTGTGTGTGTATGTGTTCCATTTAGGCAAAAACAAACAAACAAACAAACAAACAAAAAAAGAACAGGCTTCTTAAAGTTTTTAGAGGTATCATATGTTTATATATTCACACACATTCATTATTCATTGATTATCTGATTGATTCCCTACCCCCTAAAAATCTTTTTCCTTTTATTCCTTTAAGGCCACCAGTAATGCAGTGCAACATTGGGAAACAGATGTGCAGAAAAATGCCTTGTTTCAGAAGCTTAACACATATTCTTTTTCATCTGTAGATGTTAGAATAACTGGTAACACTATAAATGTTTTTTACTGTTCCATCATTAATGAATAACTACACTGGAACGAATGAGTAACACATTATTAACATTCTAGTAACTGCTATTAATTAACAGGAAACTCTAGTAATTGTGCTCAGTTGAATGTGATAGTTCACTATTAGCTAATTTGCAACTGTTTTTCATACCTCCCAGAGGAATACAAGAACAACTTTATACAGGTTCATAATTAGCATGAATGATGCATAATGTATAATAAATTCTAAAGTGAAAAACATGAGTCACATGACACATTTGACTGAAGTCATTGTAAACTTTGGAGGTTTTTGTAAGGTTTTGGATAGCAATTCCTTCTAACAGATTTGGTAACACTTGAGTCATTACTAACATGTGTTACCATGTTCTTTACTTTAGAATTAATTATACATTATGCATTATTCATGTTAATTATGAACCTGTATATCACTATAAAATCCAACAAATCTAACTAAGAACTTGATGCAGATCACAATCATTTAGTTTCAAAAGAAGGGAAATAATAAATAGGTTGATTTTAAAATTTGACTAAATATTTCATTTTTAACTAAATTATTAACAAGTCTATTGTTCGTGTTAAATGATGATCTTATAATAATGAATGATGAAGCAATTGACGATGCTTGAGTCAAACACAGACTTCAGCATGCAAAACATAACAATGGTAGTTCTTTGTTTATTTTTTTTTTTCAGTTTTCTCTCTCAGTAATTCATTAATTTCTTAGTTTCGTGTTAATGTTAGTGTTAATAATGCATTACTCATTTGTTCCAGTTATTCTTTAATAATGGAATGGTATTCTAAAGTGTTGCCTAACCCTATTACACTAATATTTAAATAATTTTTTAAGTTTAAAAATTGGTGGTGTTGGTTGTTGGTTTTCGTGTGGTGTTGGTTGTTAAATGATTTGAGGAATATGTTTTGTGTAATGCCAATGTTAGTAACATGTGACTTGTTTTCAGATTACAATAAAATCTGGTGATACTCCTTAATAAATGTGCTTCTATTTTAAATAATGTTAGTAAAGAGCCTACAAACATAAGTAACACATCATGTAATGTTGAAAAACTTGCAATATGTTTCACAAAAGTGCATAATAAACATTTTATTAAAGGTAAATTATGGTAATGAGTCTACAAACATGAAGTTCATAAAATGCTTTATTGCTTTTGGGTATCTTTAATAACGTGTGGTTCCCTGTGCATAAGTTTTGTTAATTGTTTGTTCATGGTAACTAATGCTTTAATAATGTTATCACAGTACGTATCTGAAGTGTTAAAAAATTTATAAATTAACATAAACCAAGATTAATAAATGTTTTAAAAATGTGTTGTTCATTTTTATTTCATATTAACTGATGCATTGAGAGATGTTAAAAATATAAGCCATTAATGTTAAGAAATGCATTCCCAGCTAAGAGGGAATGTTCTGGCAAGGTTCTTTCAAAGTTATGAACAAACATTCTTCCAGTAATGCTGACAGAATGTTATTTGGTCTTTAATAATGTTGTCAAAAAGACAAAACACAAAAACTTTATTTATACATTGTAGAAGGTTTTTTAAATGTCCACACAATGTTGGGAGAAAACATTCTTAGAACAACATTATTAAAAATCCATAAAACATTTAGAATGACAAGTAACTTCAAATGAATAAGGTTGTATGTGTGTAACTGATCCACTGGAGGCAAGCATAGTGAGAACCCAAGTGCAGTTTTATTGAACAAACTAAATACAAACTAGGCCCATCCACACGGAGACACCTTTCTGTGTATACGCACAAATTTTGTATCGGATAGACGTTTCGTCCACACGGACCCGGCATTTTGGAAGGTGAAACTGCTATTTTATAAAAAAACGGGTCTCAGAGTGGATAAATCTGAAAATGTTGTCTTTGTGTTTTCGTGTGGACAGCCTATATGTATATTTTGTGAAACGATGATGTCATCACCCCACGTGTTGACCCTAGTCAGACACCGCTAACAGCACAAAACAGCAACAACAACAATAGCATATTACATGCATGTGTTCGTGCTGCAGAAGCTACCGAACCTAAAGCTTTATTAAAATAAAGATTTATTTCTAAGCTTTACTATAGTTTGTATACAGCGCGCAAGGTTTTTGTGCATGCTCCAAGTCTTATTCGCTATTGCAGAATTACAGCACCACATACTGATCTGGCATGTATACTACATCGTTTTGAGTAGTTTCAGTGGTTTCATGTGTACACAGATATTTATTGAGACGAGGGGGAAAAAAATCGGATAGGGTAAGCTCCCGCTTCGTGTGGACGTAGCCTTGACTTGAACTTGACTTGAAACAAACATGACTATGACTATGGACTAACACTCACCAAACAGCAGGTTACACTAACAAAGCTAGACAAGATAACAATGAAACATGAGGGCTATATATACAGAGAGACTAATGACAAAGAAGGAACACTCAAGTCAATAGGTGTGTTCGACACCGGCTGTGGCTGGATGCAACTGATCGGCGAGAATAGCTGCGGGGAGGAGCTGAAAATGGAGACGTGAAGTCGGACACTTTCTGCTTCCCATAGTGATGCTCGTGCTGAGTTTACTTTATCACAGCTGAAGTGAAATAAATGCAATATTTGACTAATACACTGATGTTTCAGAGACATTTTCATTCAATACTTTATGTACTGCTTACTGTGTCTGTTTTAATAAAGTTCAACATAAGCATATATTATATAATATCAATGTAGGGTCTACGTTTATCATTTTATTTTGATAAACATGACACAATATAACATCGCGACTACATGAAAAGAGATTTAACGTAAAAACACATTTGTGAGCATTAGTGGAACTGAAGGAGTGACAATAAACACGAAACACGCGTGATCGTTGTCATGCGGCAAATCCGATGAATTGTGAAACAGCTCTGTCGTCATCAGAGCTCGTGCAGCTCCTCTTGAGAAACTGCGCCAAAGAATAGGCTTGTTTGAGATGCGCCTAGCCTCGCCTGAAGTTCAACAGAGAGTAGGTGGCTGCAGTGAGGGGAGGAGTGAAAAAAGTGCAGGCAAGATGGACAGTTATCTGTTCTCGTAGTGGATCAGAACCTACGAGATCAAAGGTGGATATCACGGGATTCACACTCGCACGCTGTTTCTGATAAACTGGATGTAATTTAAGTTCTGTTGCTTTTATATGAAAATAAACATAATGAACAATAAACCCAAAGTATTTGTTATTTATTTCCATTCGAAAGTTGTGTGTATCAATTATTTTTACTTTAATTATAGACATGTTTTTATATATATATTTTTTATAAATGACAACAATCACATAACCCACAGAGAGATCATACTGTCAGAGATTTTAGGAATATTCACACATAATTTATACAAGTAAAATCATGGTATTAGAGTTTTAAAATCAATCATTTTAAAAGAGATAAATACATCATGGCTGTTTAAACCAATAAGCTTTAAGCTGTGTCATCAGCAAGTCGTTTCCCATTGTGCTTTTGGTCAGCGCAGTCGGTGGAGAGCAGCTGTGCTCGACTGCAGAATCCGATGAGGCCGCCTCGCCCTCGTGAGAGGTTTTTCACACAAAAACCATAGGAAGTTGCTGTAGGCATGGCTGTATCCCATGAGTAAAATGGCTGCAGATTTACAACATGATACACGCCAGCATCCTCTCCAGTGTCAACATTTGAAAGTTTATAGTTAACACTAGACCATTTCTTAGAGATGCGAAATGGTCCAGCATACACTGGGGCCAGTTTAGCAGTAAAGTCTGCATCAGCATCAGATCTTGGATGAGTCTTAACCCTGACTAAGTCCCCCACAGCATATGAAACCGTGCGTCGCGTCTTGTCATAATAACGTTTCTTTTTTGCATGGCTCACACTTAAAGCAGACCTGGTGTGATCGTGAGCATCTTGTAGAGAAGCTCTCAAACTCTCAGGAAAAGGCACAATAAGGTCATCCACTCCCTCAGTACTTGGCTGTGTTATCAAATCAAGAGGCGTTTCCAATTCACAGCCATATAACAACATTGCTGGAGAGTGACCCATAATTTTGTGGCAAGCTGTTCGAAGAGCAAAACAGATTTGTGGAAGATACTTGTCCCACGAAGTGTGCTTGTCCTCCACATAAGCACGTATGGCAGTTTCAAGTGTATGGTTTACCCTTTCAGTGGTGTTTGTGGTGTTTGGAAGCGGACCTACAAAATCCACTCCTGTGAATTCCCAGTGTTTCATTGGTTTTATCGGAACCATCTGGCCTGCTGGTTTTCTTTGGCTCGGCTTCGTCAACTGGCACGCCGGACACGAAATAACATATCTTTTCGCATCTGTCGCCATTTTGGGCCAAAAGAACCTTTGCCTCAGCCTGGCCAGCGTTTTTGTCAAACCCAGGTGGCCAGCTGTAGGATGATTGTGATAGTATCTGAGTACAGTGGGTCGAATTACTGTTGGGACATATAACTTAAGCTGCTTCATTGGGTGGAGACTGCAGATTACCTTAGGGTCCCTGAATGACATATTGAATGAATGACATGTTCTTCATCTATATCGCCCCCTTCAAGGTTTTGAAGAAGACTGCCCCACTGGCTCACCAACTTGCAACTGCCTCAACTGTGCTTTGTCTGTGTGACCAATTGTGACTGAGGAAAGACTGCGCAGATCCAAACCAGCTATGACAGCAATGCTGCGGAAGGATATCGATAGGGCCCTCACAATTCGCCAGTGGGCTGCGTGATAGAGCATCTGGAACTTTATTCTGGACACCTGGCCTGTGGACGATATTAAAGTCAAAATCCTGTAGGCGCAAGGACCATCTCACCAGTCATCCAGAGGGGTTGGAGCGGTTCATTAGCCACCTCAGGCTGTTGTGGTCAGTATAAGCGGTTACATGAAGGCCCTCAATGTAAGGTCTGAAATGTTCCAGAGCCCAAATCACTCCCAAACACTTTCTTTTGGCTTTATGCAATGTCCTGCTTGCAAAAACAACGATTATATCTCGCCACATGTCATCCTTCTGCATCAAGGCCCCACCAAGGCCCAAGTCACAAGCATCAGTGTGGATGGAAAATGGGCGTGTGAAATCTGGGAGGCACAGAATTAGTTCAGAAGTAAGGCAGTTCTTCAAGTAATCCATCGAAGCCTGACAACTGTCATCCCAGTTGAATGGGGTTTCCTTTCTGGTGAGTTTAAAAAGTGGCTCGGCTTTCTCTGCATATTTTGGAATAAACCATCTGTAGTAGCTTGTGAGGCTGAGAAATCCTCTCACTAGGTTTCACATCTGTTGGCGTTCTGAAATCTGTGACTGCTTTAAGCTTTTTCAGGTCAGGAGAAATACCATCTGGAGTGACCCTGTATCCTAGAAAGATGAGTTCACTCAAACAGAACTGACACTTATTCAGCTTGAGAGTAAGACCAGCTAACTTTAGTCTCGACAGGACTTCTCTGAGGTCTTCCAAGTGCTGCTCAAAGGTGACGAGATGTGACGATGATATCGTCAAGATACACTGCGCAGCACTTATAGACCAAGCCAGCAAGGACATTGTTCATCACCCTCTGAAACGTAGCTGGGGCGTCACAGATTCCAAAAGAGGGAACCTTGAATTGAAATAGGCCACAGTGTGATGCGAAAGCTGTCTTTGGTCTTGACTGCTTCTCCACTGACACCTGCCAGTACCCCTGAGCCAAATCAAGAGTCGAAAGAAATTTTCCACGAGCCAGGAAGTACAATGATTCGTCGACTCTGGGCAGTGGGTATGAATCCATATGTGTCAGATGATTAAGGCCTCTGTAGTCTACGCAAAACCTGTGGTCTCCACATGGCTTCTTGACAATTACTACAGGTGCTGCCCATAGACTGGAAGAAGATTTGATGATGTCTTCTTCAAGAATTATCTGAATTTGATCCTCAATTATTTATTTATTAGCTGGTGAGCTCCTGTAAGCTGGGAGGTGAACTTGTGTCGCATCTCCAGTGTTGATTTTGTGTTTGCCCAATGAGGGATGTCCTAGGTGTCCATCAAACAAGCTCCCAAAGTCTTTAAGAAGGTCCCTTAAATCCTCTTTTTGTTCCGTTTTAAAACAAGCCATCTCAACTTTCTCATCCAAGGCAGACTGGGAGACATCCAAGAACATCAAGCTTTCAAGATCAGGTGCTTCCAACCACTCACTCCAAACCTCTTGTGGTGTAGGTTCACCGAGGGTCACTGTCCTTGAGGGGATATGAATGCTAACTGACGCTCGTAGCATACAATCCATCCCTAGGATGAGTGGAGAGGATAGATCAGGGAAAATGACAAAACAATGGTAGAAATTTTTACCCTGGAGGCCAATGTTTAACCAGACAATACCAGTCGGAGTGCAAACAGCACTGTTGGCAAGCTGAATTGCGGGAAAATCTAATGGTTGAACCTGCTGAGAATGTTGCAAGACATCAGAAATCATGTTTGTACGAACTGCCGAAAGTGAGGCACCTGTGTCCAGCACTGCATCAATGGCCTTGTGACAGTGTGTTTCGAAAATGAAGGAAAAGAATGGTCCTCCACATGTCCAAGGACTAATGACTCAGGCAGGGACACAAGATAACGGTGAGGCGCATTTATCTTTTGGAGGGAGGATTGCCTCGTTAAAACGTCCCCCCTCCCCTGAAGTTTACCTTCTGCTGAACAGAATTTTGTTTTTCCTCCTCCATTTTCCTTTGCCTTTGGCTTGCTTAGTTGGGGACACTTGACATTTGACTTTACATTTGATAATCAACAGTATTCTTGATATTTATTCAACAGTGCTTTGGTCTGCCTGCATTGAAGCTATTCTTTAAGAGCTGCTGGGCAGCCAAAATTATACCAGTTATCAATGTAAAGCTGCTTTGACACAATCTGCATTGTAAAAAGCGCTATATAAATAAAGGTGACTTGACTTGACTTGACATTTCTGCATATGTAGTGGCTTTAGCCTCCTCCTTAGGGTTCTGTGGCTCATTCGAAACTGGACTTGTCTGTTTGTCAGTGGCTGGAAAAGACATCTGTTGCGCCAAGTTGCAATTTGCAATTGGGACAGTTTCTAGATGGGAAACCAGGAGCAGAACATTTGAAACAATAAGTCACATGCTTTTGCTTTTCTGTACTACTGGTTCATTACAGCTGTCAGGGCCAGGAGTGGAGTGCAGCTCGTGCGCACACATCAAGAGGTCTATGACTGAAGTAATTTGTGTGCCGTACAAAGGAACGTCTCGGTTACATATGTAACCCTCGTTCCCTGAAGGAGGGAACGGAGACGTACGTCAGTAGTGACCGACGAATTGGGATATCGCTTAGAGAGCCCTATCAGCTTCGTGTAAACTAAAACAAGCCAATGGAATTGGCGTGCGATATTTGCATAATGCGCACCGCCCCCGACAGGTGTATATAAATAGGAAGCAGATGCAATCGCACTCTGTTTTTCGCTGAGGAGACAACTGGTGTCCGCGCTACAGCGAGGGTACAGAAACTGTGGCGACGGGACGTACGTCTCCGTTCCCTCCTTCAGGGAACGAGGGTTACATATGTAACCGAGACGTTCCCTTTCAGTCGGTCACGTTCGACGTACGTCAGTAGTGACCGACGAATTGGGATCCCAACTAAAGCGCCACAGTTACGAAACCCCTTCCAGTGCCCAGCGCAAGCTCAGCCGCCCATAGCACCGGCTGGCGGTGAAGGGGGCGAGCTTACACCGAGAGAGTCTACTGCTGTCTAACCAATACCCACTAAGTAAACTAGACTACACTGGGGAAGCGAACCCGTAAGGGACGCTGCGGAGACCACTACCTACCCAATGGGGGAGGAGTTTACGTGGGAAATACACACATGGACTGGCCCGGGGGGCAGTACGCATATGGAGTCCCTGGGATGGCTCCACCTGGTAGGGGGAGACTCATCTGACAGGTGACAGCAGAGCTGGCTCTGCTAAGGGAAAGACACGGACTCGGCCCGTAGGGAGTTTTAAACCGTGGAAAATACACATATGGGACCGCTCACGTAGAGGGGTCACGACATATGGGCCCCAGCCAACAGACAGCGTCAGCGACGGATGTAGGCCTGGCATCAGACACTCCGCAATGTCCGAGCCGAAGGGGGAGGCGGAGGAGCTCGACAGGGTTCGCCAAGCGGGGAACACGACTGGAGAGAAGTATGCACGTATCCGGCCAGTGGCGGGAATGGCATTGCAAGCCGACACTTAGAGTGGGTACAACACGTCTACCGACTAGTGGATGCGAGTACACGTGAAGATACCGGCTCTACACGTAGGCTATAAAACCTAGCGAACGTGTTTGGTGTCGCCCAGCCCGCAGCTCTACAGATATCTGTCAGCGAGGCGCCATGAGCCAGCGCCCAGGAAGAGGCCACCCCTCTGGTGGAGTGGGCTCTCAACCCGAGTGGGCAAGGCACACCTTGGGATTCATACGCCAAGGCGATGGCATCCACTATCCAGTGGGCCATCCTCTGCTTGGAGACAGCCTTTCCCTTCTGCTGGCCTCCGTAACAGATGAAGAGCTGATCTGAGGTCCTGAAGCTTCGCGTTCTATCCACGTAAACGCGCAGAGCGCGGACGGGACAGAGCAAAGCTAGGGCTGGGTCTGCCTCCTCCGAGGGCAGCGCTTGCAGGTTCACTACCTGATCTCTGAAGGGAGTGGTAGGAACCTTGGGCACGTATCCAGGCCGGGGTCTCAGGATGACGTGAGAATCACCGGGCCCGAACTCTAGGCACGCTTCGTCGACCGAAAACGCATGCAGGTCCCCTACCCTCTTCAGGGAAGCCAATGCGACCAGAAGGACAGTTTTTAGGGACATAACCTTCAGGTCGACTGATCGCAAAGGCTCAAAGGGATGACCCCGGAGAGCTGTGAGAACCAGGGTCAGATCCCAAGAGGGTACGGAGGAAGGGCGAGGAGGATTTAGTCTCCTCGCCCCCCTCAGGAACCTGACGATCAGATCGTGTCTCCCCAGGGACTTACCCTCAACTGCGTGGTGATGTGCAGCGATAGCGGCAACATACACCTTCAGGGTGGAGGGAGACAGCCTTCGCTCCAACCCTTCTTGCAGGAAGGAAAGCACAGATCTGACCGAGCATGATCGGGGGTCCTCTCGGCGAGAGGCGCACCATTCGACGAACAGGTTCCACTTCAGCGCGTAGAGACTCCTAGTGGAAGGAGCTCTAGCGGAAGTGATGGTGTCTATGACCGCTTGCGGGAGATCACTCAGAACCTCCGCATCCCGTCCAGGGACCACACGTGGAGGTTCCACAGATCGGGACGCGGGTGCCACAGGGTGCCCCGTCTCTGAGTCAGGAGGTCCTTCCTCAGAGGAATCGGCCAGGGAGGGGCTGTCGCGAGGAGAATGAGGTCTGAGAACCAGGTCCGAGTGGGCCAGTACGGAGCCACTAACAGAACCTGCTCCCCGTCCTCCCTGACCTTGCACATGAGTTGTGCGAGAAGGCTCACTGGGGGAAACGCATATTTGCGCAGACCCGGGGGCCAGCTGTGTGCCAGGGCATCCGTGCCGAGCGTGCCGCCGGTCAGGGCATAAAACGACTGGCAGAGGGCAGTTTCCGGGGAGGCAAACAGGTCTACCTGGGCCTCGCCGAAATGCTGCCAAATCAGCTGGACCGCCTGGGGGTGGAGCCGCCACTCGCCCGCAAGTGGAGGCTGCCGTGAGAGCTCATCGGCTGCACGGTAGAGCACACCTGAGACACGAGTGGCCCGAAGGGACCTCAGATCCTTCTGACTCCACAACAAGAGATGGCGGGCGAGTTGCGACATGCGACGGAAGCGTAGACCACCTTGACGGTCGATGTACGCAACGGCCGCAGTGCTGTGTGAGCGGACTAGAACGTGCTTGCCTGACAACAGCTTCTTGAAGCGGGCCAGCGCAAGACGAACCGCTAGCAACTCGAGGCAATTGATATGCCAATGCAGCTGAGGCCCCGTCCAAAGACCTGTCACTGCATGCCCGTTGTACGTGGCCCCCTATCCCGTGGCAGAGGCATCTGTGGAGACCACAGCGTGCCTGGACACTCGTTCGAGGGGTACTCCGGCCCGCAGGAACGAAGGGTCCGACCACCGGACAAGGGTGCGACGGCAGCTCGGTGTCACGGGAACACGGAGCGTGCCGCACTGCCACGCCCATCTCGGGACCCGGCCGCGGAGCCAGTGTTGAAGCGGTCTCATATGAAGCAATCCGAGCGGCGTTACCGCGGCTGCAGATGCCATATGCCCCAGGAGCCTCTGAAAATCTTTCAGTGGAGCCGCTGTCCTGCACTTGAGCGAGCTCAGGCAGTTCAACACCGACTGGACGCGCGCCTCGGTGAGACGCGCAGTCCGTGCGACCGAGTCTAGCTCAAGACCGAGACAAGAGATCCTCTGCCCGGGGGCAAGTTTGCTCTTGTCCCAGTTGACCTGAAGACCCAACCGGCTGGGAGCTAAAACCATGGCGGGTAGGACTTTGTACTGACATGCCCGACCCTCGAACGCAGACCGGAGGAAGGATCTGTGTCGAGGCAGAATCGAGACATGAAAGTACGCGTCCTTCAGGTCTATTGCTGCAAACCAATCCTGGGGACGGTCCAGGATTGGCCGTAGCCCACCGCCCTTTTTCGGTACAATGAAGTAGGGGCAGTAGAACCCCGACTTCATATCGGCTGGAGGGACCGGCTCGATTGTATCCTTCGCCAGGAGGACAGCAATCTCCGCCCGGAGAACAGGTGCACTGTCCAACGACACCTGAGTGAAGTGGACAGCCCTGAAGACCGGGGGACGCCGGGCGAACTGAATCGCATAGCCGAGTCTGATAGTACGAATGAGCCAACTGGACAGGCTGGGGAGTGCTATCCACGCTTCCAGACACTGAGCCAGCGGGACCAAAGGCTCCACAGACGCACCGGGGGTGGGGCAGCAAGGCAGAGAGGGACCCGACTCGGACGGCTTGGGAGCGGCCCGGAGTGGGGTCGGACTCTGCGAGGCAGCAGTGTGCATGGGAGACGGCGCACGGGACGCGGTCTGCGCCATCACACTGCCGCCGGCTGGCGAATGGGGAGGGAGCTGCCAGCGGCGAGGCGGGGCCTGACACACTGGCAGACACACCTAGTTGTGACCTGGAGTTTGAGGAAACTGCTCTTTTTGTGGCAAAGTGGGTACCGCTGGACTCCGGAGAGCCAGCGGCGGTAGATGGACAGCCGCCACAAAATCCCCCCGGCCCTCCTCCGGGGGTGGGAGAGCAGATGGAATACTCTCCCAAAGGGCAGGAACCTTCCGCTCCAGGTCGCCCGTCTCAGGGCCGAGTTTTCCCCGACCGCTTGCCACCTGGGTTGACAGAGACGGGCTGGGCACCACGTCCGCGACCAGCACCCTGCTGTTTGGCTGGTGTAGGCTGCTGCTTTGCCGACTTAGCAGGGGCGGAGGAAGACGCAGGCGGGCGCCCTCGGCGACGAGCGGGCTGAGGCTGAGCCACGGGCGGCTGGGTGGAGGCAGCAGCGGACCGCCGTGGCATGACATGTCTGATAGCCTCAGCCTGCTTCTGTGCAGCGGAGAACTGTTGGGCACAGCTCTCCACCGCGTCGCCGAAAAGGCCGACCGGAGACACGGGGGAATCCAGGAACCGATGTTTGTCGGTCTCCCTCATGTCTGCCAAGGTCAGCCAGAGGTGGCGTTGCTGGACTACCAGAGTAGACATCGCCTGGCCAACAGAACGCGCTGTCACCTTCGTTGCCCGGAGGGCAAGGTCAGTGGCAGCGCGCAGCTCCCCAAGCAGCTGTTGGTCAGGACCTTCCTGGGGCATCTGCGACAGCGCTTTTGCCTGATAGACCTGCAAAAGGGCCATCGCGTGCAGGGCAGAGGCAGCCTGCCCACAGGCACTGTAAGCTTTCTCAGTCAGACCGGCTGAGAATTCACAGGCCTGGGACGGGAGACGCGGCTCACCGCGCCAGCCAGCGGCCGTTGGACACAACTGCATCGCAACAGACCGCTCGACTGGCGGGATCTTCGCGTATCCCCTGGCTTCCCCGCCGTCCAGGGAGGTGAAGGCGGACGAGGGACCAGGCCCTGTACGAGCCCCATACGGAGCTTGCCAAGACCTGGTCACCTCATCGTGTACTTCCGGGAAGAAAGGCATTGGGGCGGGACGCCGGATTTGACCAGCGCGACCCCCCCCCAAGTACCAATCGTCCAACCGAGATGGGCCGGGACAGGGTGGAGGGTTCCACTCAAGCCCGACGCACAAGGCGGCCCGGGAGAGCACAGCCGTGAGCTCGGGATCCGACTCGGGCAACGCTACCGTCCCGGGCGGCAGCGCGTCCGGATCTTCCTCCCCCGAGGACTCAGGCTCACCTTCCGATGCAGCGGTCGACATCCGATCCGCCGCCGGCACACCAAAGGTAACGGCTGGACAGTCCGTAGAGGGCCCAGCCGAAACCAACGGTGGCACGATGGGTTGCTGTGCTGATGAGGCGGCAGGGGCCCGAGGAGCGTTTCCGCTCGGCGGGGAAGCCCTGACCGTAAGCCTCAGGTCACCCTTCCTATACACCGCCGAACCGTCATTCCGGCCCGGGCCGGAAAAAACGGTCGAACGGGGCACAGGGGAGGGGGCCCCCGCTTCCTGAGACTTCAGGAAGGAGAGTCTCGACCTCAGCACCGCGATAGTCATGTTCCCGCAATGGGAACATGAACCATTCACAAAAGCTGCTTCAGCGTGCTGAATGCCCAAACACGAGATGCAACGATTGTGCCCATCAGCAGGGACCAGGGAACGACCGCACCCATTAACGCACAGACGAAATGACATACTGTCAGGGTTCGTCTGTAAAGCTCTTTTAGAAGGGGAAAACAGTCAACTCGTTCGTGCCGAAGCACACAGGGAGTGACGCGATGTGCCAGGTACACCACTCCCTGGACACACCGAGGAACCGGCCCAAATCGCAACACACACACTTTCACTCTAGGCGTGTGCTGTGAAAACAGCAGTTGAGAGCTATAGCTCGGATCCTCGGGAGCTCGCGACCTCGCTGTAGCACCGTTACACCGGCACACACGGCTTGCTGTGAATCCTCTTCGAGGCAGTTTAGTTCACACAAACAGTCTTCTTAAACAGGACACCACTGAATGGCTCCGAAGCGAAAGACAGAGTGCGATTGCATCTGCTTCCTATTTATATACACCTGTCGGGGGCGGTGCGCATTATGCAAATATCGCACGCCAATTCCATTGGCTTGTTTTAGTTTACACGAAGCTGATAGGGCTCTCTAAGCGATATCCCAATTCGTCGGTCACTACTGACGTACGTCGAACGTGACCGACTGAAAGGGAACTCTGTAGCGCTCAAGTGCATGCTTGCAGATAAGATCAATCTGTTCCTGTTCTGGAGGTGGTGACTTAGGTTTCTTGAATTCAGATAATAAGTGTGCAACAAATGTTGGGAATGGTTCTCCTTGAGCTTGAACGCAGTTAAGAATACCTCTCCAGACATGCTCTTGGTTATGCGAAGGAAGAAAAACTTGAACAGGGTGCAGAACTGTATGATATGACTGTATAAAGATGTAACGTGTAAACTCAGTACTATAAACCACTTCCTGGTCTCTTTAGCTAAGAAACGTGGCAATTCAAGAAAAATTTGTGCATCACTGAGACCCAAAGAAGTTCTGTAGGGATCCACGACAAGAAGCCAGTCATCAGGTTAAACTTTTCCATCGTTCACAAACACTGGGGGTTCCAGTCTCGACTGATGCAAGACTGAAGCCAAGGTTCTGGTTGCATTGTTCAATTCAAGAGAACTTTGAGCCAGGCCAAACACATTTTCCGTTCTGGTGTTCATTTCCCCTTGAAAGGACTGAAGTCCGTGTTTTTGACAAGTTTATGCTTGAGCGTATGGGGTTGATGAAGCAACAGGCCAGACTTGTAAAGGCAATTGGTATGAAGGAGGTATGTGCAAGTTTTGTGTGCAACAGTCAATAATACCTCTCTGTAGATCAAGAGACTCACTCAGGCATTTCCTCAGCATTGCCACTTCCTCCTTCAAGGACTCAACCTGCTTCTCCAGGCGATCCGCTTATGCTGTCACTCTCCGCCTAGGTGGATACTCAAAGCATGCAGATTGGTCAGTTAACTCAGTCTCGTCATCAACACGTCTGTTCATTGCAACAGAATCAGTTTGTGTTAGAGCAATATGAAATTCAAAGCAATAAATCAGAAAAAATATATTCAACAAAAATTTTCAACTTTTATCAATTTCTTGTATGCAGTAATATAGCAACAAAGGAATTATAAAAAGCTGGATACCTTTTTAGAAAAACTAACTATATAAGACATGTGTCATGCAATTTTTTTTCTTTTCTTGAAAACAGTGACAACAGTTCAATATCACCAAACTTCAAACAGAGTCCAATAAATTCTCTTCCGATTTCTTTTCAGGTTTTTTTCCTTCAGGTCCTTTAATGAACACACACCATGAGAGTGTGAGGAATTATACCAAATTACAACTCAAAAATGTAAAACAAGTCCAGGAAATAAAAACAGACAAATCCATTACAAATCCAGCTCAAAAAACAGTTCAGTAAAAACCCACACTGCAAAAAATGCTGTTCTTACTTAGAATTTTTGTCTTGTTTCCAGTCCAAATATCTAAAAATTCTTAGATCAAGAAGCATTTTCTTGACAAGTAAAAATTATTATCTTGTTTTTAGAAAAAATAAGTCAAAATTAAAATAGATTATTTTGCTTGTTTCCTTAAAACAAGCAAAATAATCTGCCAATGGGGTAAGCAAAATAATCTTAATCCAAACTGAAAACAAGATTATATATCTTATTTTTGGTTTCAAATAAGATTATTTTGCTTACCCCATTGGCAGATTATTTTGCTTGTTTTAAGGAAAAACTCACTCAATTTTGTCTTATTTTTCCTGAAAACAAGAAAATATTTTTTAACTTGTCAAGAAAAAGCTTCTTGATTCAAGAACTTTAAGATATTTTGACTAGAAACAAGACAACTCTAAGTAAGAACAACATTTTTTTGCCGTGCAGTGCAAAAGCCAAAAAAAAAAGTTGCTCAAGTTCAATTCAACCAGTTCAACAGTTTCAGCGAATGAACACAAATGGACGAGGAAACCAGGTCTGAAACAGTAAAAGTTCACAAATAGTCAAATTCCAGATAACCTCAACGAACCACAATCCTACGTGCAAATTAAATCCATGGAAATTGTCTCCATTGACACAAATAAGGGCAATGCCAATATCATTGGTAGCTGTTGCTAAAGCCAAAGAAAACCGTATGCGGCGACCAATCAACTGTCGGTATGCAGGAAGCAGGTACATTGAAAATAATGTTTATGGTTATAGTTATGTATTTGGCAGATGCTTTTGAATTAAAAATTAAAATTGAATTAAAATTGAATTAAAATTAGCAGTAAATAGTTTTAAAAGTTGGTAAGACTACATTAAGGAGAATAGAAATAATAAACAATGTCAATTAAATCAATAGCCTAATGAAAATAAAACAATAACATAATATACAAACCATAGCATTAGAGAGGCAGATTACCAAGTCCAGCAAATTGTTTTCATATAAAAGCCCTAGGTCTGTATTGATAGGGTATTTTTTCAGGACCTTCTCAGTTACAGAGGAGAAAATTGCTTTATTAAAAAGGCAGACAGGAGCACCCATCAGCTACTTGGTGAACAGACCCCCTGTTGACATAACTGTAGGAGGAGAGACATACCCACTAGGAAGTGGTTTGAGCCATCAGGTAAATGAATGAGATGAGACAGTATTAAAGTAGATATTTTTTTATTGTGTACTCTATATGAAATTCATTTAACTTGTAAGTACAGGGCAGTGCAGGACATTGCAGTACAGTGCACCATGTCAGCATGATCTTCCTTGACCACTTAGCTCTTCTACACACAGACAACCTCAATCTTTGATGATATGTGGCTGGAAGTTAGACAGCATGCTGACTACATACCATATTTGATTTATGTTCACAAGCCGGGAAATCGGGATTTGGCCTGACACAATTTTAAACTTCTTTATCTTTTATAGAAGATAAAATAGCTCTTTCAACATGAACCCTGTGCTTGGCTATTCTTTTGGTCATTTCAACATCTGCATGTGGCATCTGTCTGTTTGCTCTTGCAAAATATGGAATGTTAAGTTGCAAACCATTCTCCTCAACTTCCTTCTCTATTAGAAAGCCTTTATCAACCATCAATCCATCTCCTACACTGAGATAGCCACACTGAATGTACCCCTTCAAAATGTCAAGGATGTTGCATTCATTGAGAATCTCTTTGTCAGAAATTGCTCCAGTGAAGATTACAGACACATAAATGACTGAACCTTGTGGATCACAGGCCACTAGAGACTTGAGGGTGTTAGTAGATTTGTAGGTGGAGTAAGTCTGACTCTGCAACACAAGCTTGACACAAGTTTTTAAATTGCACATAAGAAAATCCTGTGCAGTAGTGGAAATAATCAGGCACATGACTTTGGTTTAACCCTCTGGAGTCTGAGGCTGATTTGGGGCTTGGAGAAGTTTTGACATGCCCTGACATTTGTGCTTTTTTCAGTTGTTCATAAACATATAAATGACAAAAGTGTCATTACACTGTATTCAGCACAAACTAGGCTACAATAATATGTGAGGAACATGTATGTACATGTTTGTATTTTTGAAGGAATAATGTTTATGCGTGGTTATTGAAAAAACAAAAAACTTAAGTCACTGAAATAAGGCCAAAAAAAGTATATTAAATCTGTGTTCACAAGACTTTTGGGTATTGGAGGTTGTAGACTAGAGTTTTTGCTTCAGAATTATGTAAAAATTATGCTGCCTACTCCTTCATATAAAACAATATATTGATTTAGTTTTTGTAAGACACTTTTTGTCAAGAAACACAGTATGCGTGGAGGCGTGAATCTGCATGAATAATGGGCCATTTACACCTGAGAAGACAAAAGAATCACATAATAATGACCTGAAATGACTTGCATATTAATGAGGCCTTTCAGTCAGATAGGCTGTGAAAAAAACCCTCTGTAATAATGTCTCAGCTCATCATAAACAGCAATACTGTGAAATATTATTACAATTTAAAATAATGGTATTCTATTATATTCTTTAAAATATAATGTATTTCTGTGATGCAAAGTGTCTGAACAATTATGTTACCTCTATGGCATTTCATATAGGCTTTTAGCTTAAAAGCATGCACATTTGGAGAAATATTGATGGATTCTTATATATTTATGTCAATTTTCTATACTGAGAAGTAATATTTATTGTCATCACTATGAGTGCTGGATACTGTTTTTTCAATTCATACTTGCAGCCGGAGGGCGCTCTGTACACCTTTAGTCCACAAATTATTCTAAAGACGAAGAGGACATTTCAGGAATGGTGTTTTTAATTCATACTTGCAGCCGGAGGGCGCTCTCTGTACACCTTTAGGCCACAAATTCATATAAAGAAGAAAAGGAACTAGGAACTAACGGCATGTCTTCTAGAGATCGCTAACCATTGCTTTAACATCCAAATAAACACTTTTCAAGACAATAAATACACGATTGAGACGATGAATGCATGTATTGCCTCTGAATTTGCATCTGAATAGCGCTGGCTCCGTGGGCGTGGCCGCATTAGCGGATAATGAGCTGAATCACGGATTTCTGACATGGCTCTCTTTTCATACAGATTACATAAACACAGAATATTTGTTTTCGATTTGACTTGCACAATTTAAAACCTGACATTTCAACGTTTCTTTAGACGTAAGTGTCATTTTTTTGTCATTAGTATTTATAAGTTACAGTTCATTTTCTGAGAACTATCAGATTGGACTTCGTTCAGAGGGAGAGGAGAGATCACGCATCATGTTAGTTTTCTTTATTTTACAAAAAGCACAACATTGTGTTTTTACTCTGAGTGTACACAAATAAAAGAAGACATTCTATAGTTTCAATTGATATATTACTTATGTCTCTATGACAAGAAATGACTGAGTATTTTAAGTCTGTTTTGCTGCAATGTGAAAAAAATCATGCAAAACGCGCCTGCGCGTTTTCAGACCTCAGGGAGTTAAAATCTCAGGGTTTAAAGCATCTGAGGTGTGTGCATTCTGAAGTTCCTTTGCAGATGATGGAGTTGGACATCCTTTGCCTCAAGCTGAAGCTTCAGATTTATGATGTCCTGCTTCTGATTGGCTAATGTGTCCTGTAGAGTCCTCAGTTCCCATATCATGTTCTTCTGTAAATGACAAAAAAGAGAAAGGAAACATGGAATGTTACTAATTTATGTTATTTTCTTCTGTTTTACAGCTTCCTCTGCTTGACTCTGCAGGACCATCATCTGCAAACCAGCCATCAAATGACTTCCTGGATTTCCCTCTGCCAACACAACAGTCAAATTTCTGTACAGTGCTGCATGAAAAAAACATGTGTAGTTACAGAAAATTGACAATTAGCTTTAGAAAGAAGACCAGACAACAAGATACAAATCACATCTGGCATCTTGCCTAACTAACGTCAAGTGTGTTCTAGACAATATGCTCTAGGAGAGCCAACTTTGATACCTTGGCTGTGAGAATCAAGGGCACATCCAAAATGCAGACCAAAGCAATGAGGAGAGGGGTAGAGCTAGAGCCTGTGGCTGCGCAGCAGTATTTGCACGTATCAGGGAATGTAGTATACCCCTGCGGCTTTGTAGTGAACCCCCATGCTCCACACCTTGACACATCCCCAGACAGGAAGGTAGTAGATGGTACAAGCTTTGGCCTTTTGGAAATTAAATGTCCAGCAAAGAACAGCTGCCAAGACTGTCCCTATCTCCAAAGACAGGCAGATGGTGGTTACAAGTTAAAGGAGACCCATGCATATTACTACTAAATAATAGCGCAGCTGGGACTCACTGGCATGCCTTGGTGAGACTTCTTTGTAATGTGCACAGAAGACTACCACTTGCAACGGATTTATTCAGATGTAGAAAAGGGGGGTGAGATGAAAGACAAATTAGATTTGTTTTTCTTTGATTACTTCCTTCCCTGTTGCAATCAGTAACTAAAAACAGATACAAATAGCGGTTTAAACTTACCGGGCCCTATTTTAACGATCTGAAACGCAAGTGTCAAAGCGCGAAGCGCAAGTAACTTTGTGGGCGGGTCTCGGCGCTGTTGCTATTTTCCCGGCGGGATAAATGGCTCTTGCGCCCGGCGCAAATCTAAAATGGGTTGGTCTGAAGTAGCTTCATTATTCATAGGTGTGGTTTGGGCGTAACGTGAAATAAACCAATCAGAGTGTCATCTACCATTCCCTTTAAGAGCGAGATGCGCTCGCGCCATGGCGGATTGATATTTACATGACGGAATTTGTTGGCGGAAAAGCTGAAATTGCCTGTTAAGTGGCCAGTCAATCTTTCAGTCGTCTGCGTTGGATGCAGGCTTTCAAATAGCTCCGCGCGATGAGTCGGTTAATATATATGTGTGTGTGTATTGGCACGATTGTCCAATTAATTAGCCAATTTCGTTCATCATTATTTGTAATAGCAGGCTGAACTGAAAATAGGTAGCCTAATTCTAATACACGCAATGACTATTCATCATTACATTTTTATATTTATGTAGCCTACACAATAATATTCTTTTACACTATAATCCTTTTGTTTTTAATGTTTGGCATGTTTGTGTGATGCGCATCCCTGTGTGTAATAAGCAAAGTCAACGCGCACTGTGGACGCGCCCAGAGGTGCAGTTTCTACCAACGCGCTCTAACAAAAAAATATTGCGCCATTGACTTTAGACTAGGTTTTTTCTGGTCAGTGGCGCAATTGTTTAATGGAACAGCAAAATAGCACCAGGGATTGTTTGCGCCGGAACACGCCTCCTTTTTTGCGCTGAACCGCCCAGGGAGCGCAAGTTCATTCACTAGTTTAGCGACGTGCTTCTGTGGAGGGAAAAGCGCGCTTTGCGCGGGTGCAAAATAGGAATGACACATGCGTCGGTGTACAAAGTCAATTGCGCTGGGTGCAAGATAGGGCCCACCATATGTAGAGTCACTCTGTTGTGATGTACTGTGAAATGTGTCCTCAGTGGAGTTTGAGATGCTGGCTTCCTGTTGAGTTTGAGATGCTGGCTTCCTGTCACACATGATTCAGTAAACAATCAGATTAACAACTGTTTAGATGTCTTCATGAAATCCTTAAAGTTTAACAAACCCGTCTAATAACTTGATAGCCCCATTGAATAAACTGTTATTACACTGTTGTTTTGTTGGGATTTTGATCCTGTATTGGTTTCTTACCATAAACAAATAAAATGCACTTTGTATAAACCATAAGAGCATGCTGTGTTCTGTAATAAATCTCGCTGCCCAAAAAACTCTACACGGTAGTAAACGGGTATGACAGCACATAAGTGACTACTATTAATGAACTGATTATCTTTGCATACCAACCTTTTCCTTGGAGATCTCCAGCAAGCCCCCTGATGTTCCCTCCCTTGAAGTAAATCTGGGAGAGCCACGATCAGATTGGGGTACTCAGTGGTAAGCCATCCATTAACAAAATGCTAAAATATTTTTTAAAATATGTCAGTCAGCCTCTGTCTTGCCTTTAATCATCTTATTTTACATTCAAATAAATGCATTATTTCCAAGCAGTGCTGAGTTAGCTAGTTAGATAACATTAGTGCTCTTACCTTGGAGCAAACGCAGGTGTTTTAGTTGACATTTAGTTGTGAATGAGGCCTTCCACACTGCTTGATCCATGTCAGGCATTTCTCCCCTTGTGTTGTAGGTTTCGGGAAGGGAAAAAATTCCACCACCCCGTCCAAACTTTTAGGATACCGGGTATCAGATTTACACAACCCATACGCACAATGCTTCAGCATGTTTCCCTCGCTCAAAAGCTTGACAGACCTCCCGCGCCTAGTTAAGGTTTGCTAAACCATGATTGGCCTGTGGCGGTTTTCGGGTGTGGCTTAGCGAAGGGTCCATTTTATTTGATTCCTAAGGTGTTAGATCAGCGGAAGAAATAGTTGATTCATTCAGAATGAAACATATCCTTTATGAGATTTTTCACGATTGGATCCCCTGCACCAGATCTCTCGGGCTGCCAGAGGGAGCCCTCTCCCAAGTATTAGTTTCAATTGGACGTCATTTCCCATACACCCACATACCTGGGACTGATCACGCCTGCACCTGCTGCCAATCACCTCATTCCCATGCACTATAAAACACGCACTCACATGCAGTTCATTGCGAAGTCTTGGTCAGCCACGGTTATCATTTCTGAGCATTTACTTCTGATTGTTTGCCTGTTATCGATTGGACTGTTATTCTGGACTGTGATTCTTGCTGCCTGCCTACTTGACTGCCTGTTATTGTTTATCCCTGTCTGCCGCCCGCCTCGACCTCTTGCCTGTCTCTGTTTACCCTGTCTGCTGCCTGCCTCAACCCTCTGCCTGTTATCTGGTTTATGATTCCTGTACTGCCCTTATTGTTGAATAAATTGTAAATGGATCAATAGACTTCTGAGTCGTTACAGAAGACTTCGCCGCTAAGCGATCCAGCAGCAATTGTTCAACTGTCCACAGAGTTATCTACTCAGTTAGCAGTTAGCAGGTTATCATCACTCAATGGCTGGCTGTCTAAGTGGTGTCCGCAGAATAATATAGGTTTCATAGACAATTGGAAAAGCTTTTGGGGCAGACCTGATCTGTTGAAAAGAGATGGTATTCATCCCTCCTGGGATGGTGCTGCTCTTCTATCTAGAAATTTGGCAAATAGTCTTAGAGTTGAAACATGACAAACCAGGGCCCAGATCAGGACGCAGACAACCTGGCTAAACCGACCGTCTGCTAGCCGCCTCACGTCACAGAACTCAAATAATTCACAGCACATAGAAACTCTTTCACCTAGATATTATCACATAGATACTGTGTCTGTACCTCGAACTAGTAAATACAAAAAACTTCCGAAACCTTTTAAGGGTAAAAATTTAATTGATGTTCAAAAAATGAAAATCACAGATAAATCAGATAAACAAATGATAAAGCTTGGGTTACTGAATATTAGATCTATTTCTTCAAAAGCACTTATTGTAAATGAAATTATCACAGACAATAAACTAGACTTGCTGTGTTTGACAGAAACCTGGCTAAAACCAGACGATTACATTACTTTAAATTAATCTAGTCCTCAAGGTTATGATTATCGACACAATCCTCGACAGAAAGGCAAAGGGGGAGGTGTTGCTGTAATTTATAGTAATATATTCAGAATCATTCAAAAGAATTTCAAATATAATTCCTTTGAAGTGATGGTGCTTTATGTAACATTATGTAAGTTGACATTTGTGCTGGCTACTGTATACAGGCCACCAGGGCACCATAATGACTTTATCAAAGAATTTGCTGATTTTATATCAGAGTTAGTATTGGCTGCGGATAAAGTCCTTGTTGTTGGTGATTTTAATATCCATGTAGATAATAATAAAGACGCATTTTGATTGGCATTTGCAGACATTTTAAACTCTATTGGAGTTAGACAACACGTGTCAGGACCCACTCATTGTCGTAATCATACCTTAGATCTAATACTGTCGCATGGAATTGATATTGATGCTGTTGAAATTCTACAGCAGAGCGATGATATATCAGATCATTATTTAGTCTCGTGTATAATACAATTAGCCAAGGCTACAAAACCACCACCCAGCCATAAATATTGTAGAACCATCACGTCTACCACTAAAGATTGCTTTATAAATAATCTCCCCGAGCAGTTTCATCGCCTTAGTATACCTGACAACTTAGAAGAACTCGATGCTGCAACAGAAACTATTGGCTCTCTCTTTTCCAGCACATTAGATGCAGTCGCTCCTTTACGTCTAAAGAAGATTAAGGAAACTAATCCAACGCCGTGGTATGATGAGCACACTCGGGCTCTAAAACGAGCTGTTAGAAAAACTGAACGTAGTTGGAAGAAAACAAAACTAGAAGTTTTTCGCCTTTCGTGGAAAGAAAAAATGATTGAGTACAGAACGGCTATAAGAAATGCTAGATCTACTTATTTTTCAAATCTCTTAATAGAAAACAAACATAATCCTAGGTATTTATTTGACACAGTGGCTAAATTAACTAGAAACAGAGATTCAACTGCTGACGTTTCCATAGAGCACAGCAGTAATGACTTTATGAACTTCTTTACTTGCAAGATTGATAATATTAGAGAGAAAATTAAAAACATGCAACCGTCCACAGTTTCGCTTCAGACAGTGCACTGTAGTGTCCCTGAGGTAAAACTAGAATCATTCGCCGCTATAGGAGAGGAAGAATTATCTAAACTTATCAAATCATCAAAATCAACAACATGTATGTTAGACCCAATGCTGACTAAACTACTGAAAGAAATGCTTCCAGAGGTCGTAGGTCCACTTCTTGATATAATTAATTCATCCTTAACACTAGGATACGTGCCAAAAACCTTTAAGCAGGCTATTATTAAACCTCTTATTAAAAAAACATCAACTAGATCCGAGAGATTTAGTAAATTACAGGCCAATCTCGAATCTACCTTTTCTGTCAAAGATACTAGAAAAGGCAGTTTCAACACAACTGTGCTCCTTTTTAGAAAGAAATGGAATCTGTGAGGATTTCCAGTCAGGATTTAGACCATACCATAGTACTGAGACTGCTCTCGTTAGAGTTACAAACGATCTACTCTTATCATCCGATCGTGGCTGTATTTCTCTATTAGTGTTATTAGATCTCAGTGCTGCTTTTGACACTATCGATCACAACATTCTTTTAAAAAGACTTGAAAACTATATTGGCATTAGTGGAATTGCTTTGGCATGGTTCAAATCGTACTTATCTGACTGTTATCAGTCTGTAGTAGTTAATGAAGAGATGTCGTATCGATCACAAGTTCAATATGGAGTACCACAAGGCTCAGTACTAGGACCGTTGCTTTTCACTCTGTACATGCTGCCCTTAGGAGAGATAATTAGGAAGCATGGTGTTAGTTTTCACTGCTACGCTGATGATACTCAGCTCTATATTTCCTCGCGCCCTGACGAAACCTACAAATTCACAAAACTAACAGAATGCATAGCTGACATTAAAAACTGGATGACAAGAAATTTCTTATTATTAAATTCAGAAAAAACTGATATCCTAATCTTTGGACCAAAAACTTCCTCACGAAAAAACCTTGAATACTCTCTAACACTTGACGGGTGCTCCATTAAACCTTCGTCCTCAGTTAGGAACCTGGGTGTGCTCTTCGATACCAATCTTTCATTTGAAAGTCATGTTTCTAGTATCTGTAAAACCGCCTTCTTCCATCTAAAAAATATATCTAAATTACGACATATGCTCTCAATGACAAATGCGGAACAGTTGGTTCATGCATTCATGACCTCAAGACTAGATTATTGTAACGCTCTACTGGGTGGTTGTTCTGCTCGGCTTTTAAACAGACTACAGTTGGTCCAAAATGCGGCAGCTAGAGTTCTTACTAGAACCAGAAAGTATGACCATATTAGCCCAGTTCTGTCAACATTACATTGGCTCCCTATTAAACATTGTATAGATTTTAAAATCTTGCTACTTACTTATAAAGCTCTAAATGGTTTAGCTCCCCAGTACCTAAGTGAGCTCTTAATGCATTATAGTCCTTCACGTTTATTGCGATCTCAGAATTCAGGCCAGTTGATAATACCCAGAATATCAAAATCAACTGAAGGCGGCAGATCCTTTTCCTATTTAGCACCTAAACTCTGGAACAATCTTCCTAGCATTGTTCGGGAAGCAGACACACTCTGTCAGTTTAAATCTAGACTAAAAACACATCTCTTTGCTCTTGCATACACATAACACATTATCAATACATTAACATTTTAAAATCCGTTAAAGGATTGTTACGCTGCAATAATTAGGTCGGCCGGAACCGAGAACATTTCCTATAACACTAGATATACCTGTACATCAGAATAAGAATGGCATCTACGCTAATATCTGTCTCTCTGCTTATCCTGAGGTTTGCCGGGTGCTGGATCCAGGCCGTATCCAGATCAGATGGAGAACCTGTGTCTGGACCTGACTACAACGTAGCCCAGGAGACAATGGGCCTACAGATCCAGTTCTGGCTGCATCTATAATTCAGATTTTTAATCCCCATATCCGCTTACATATATTTATATATAATCTATTTTTAATCTCTATAATAAAAATGTATAATTCAGATTTTGATCTCCATATCCATTTACATATATTATATATATCTTCCAAGGGGTTTTTTCCCTCCTAGGACTTTTTTCCCAGTGTTAGCACGCTGGGTTTTTCTCCTAGGGGTTTTTTTCCACCCCTGGGAGTCAGCCGACATTGGCTTAATGTAGCACCATCTTGTATATGTTACATATTACCACGCTTGTTTGTACAGCTTATTTTTAACCACTTCCCTTTTTTCTGTGCTTCTAATATGTAAAGCTGCTTTGAAACAATTACCAATTGTAAAAGCGCTATATAAATAAATTTGACTTGACTTGACTTGACTCAGGCCAGCCAGCTGGCGGTACATCAGCATCAGCTCACCCCTTTGACGACTCTCGCTGCAAGGCCTCACTCTCCAGCCAGCCGCACCGCCACCCGTCGCTGTAACAGTTATCAACCATCCTCCAACCATCCAAGTCCTCATGCCCCGTGAGACCCACCACGAGCAGCACCAAAGCGGTCAGTGAGCCGATTTAAGCCATTCATTGTGTTAAAGTACCAGTTAAAATAATCAGTGGCAGTCAGAAGATTATTGTGGATGGACTATTAGATTCATGAGCAGCTGGCAGCTTCATTTCCAAAGAATTCGCTGACAAACACAACCTTGCCCTAACACCCTGTATTTCTCACTTGGCAGTGGAGGCGCTAGACGGTTGGCCGATCGCCAACCATCTAAAGATGCAAACCGGTCTACTTAATCAAGAAACCTTACAGTTCTATGTCATCAGCTTTCCCATTCATTCACTCATTCTGGGCTTACCCTGGTTACACCATCACGATCCCAGTATTTCCTGGAGAAGTGGAGAGATTGTTCAATGGAGTGCGTCCTGTCATCAGAGCTGCATCATGCCCAAATCTCTCATTCCTGTCCGTACCATCTCTCTCACATCATCCAAACCCGAGGTACCTGGACTTCCCAACGAATATGCCGATCTCTATGAGGCTTTCAGCAAGGCCAAAGCATCACAATTTACCCCCGCATCGCTCCTGGGACTGTGCCATTGACCTCCTTCCTGGAACTACACCACCCAAAGGTTGAATCTTTCCACTCTCACAACCCGAGTCTGACGCCATGAAAAAATACATAGAGGAGGAGTTAGCCAAGGGTTTCATCTGTCCATCTACATGACCAGTATCTGCCGAGTTTTTCTTTGTCAAAAAGAAAGATGGAAGTCTCCGACCCTGTATTGATTATCGTGGACGTACCGATATCACAGTCAAATTCAGGTACCCCTTTCCTATTGTTCCGGCAGCTTTGGAACAGCTCAGGCAAGCCAAGTATTTCACAAAACTAGACTTACGCTCAGCTTACAACCTGATCCGCATCAGAGAGGGGGACGAGTGGAAGACAGCCTTTTCCACATCTTCAGGGCACTATGAATACTCTGTTATGCCGTTCGGCCTGTCCAATAGTTCTTCCGTCTTCCAATCCATGATCAACAATGTATTCCGAGATATGCTGGACAGATGGGTGGTGGTCTACATCGATGACATTCTGATCTATTCGAATTCCATGGAGGAACACGTCCAACATGTCCGAGCCGTCCTACGCCGTCTCATCCAGCACCAATTGTACACGAAGGCAGAAAAATGTGAGTTCCATCAAACAAGAACATCTTTCCTGGTATATGTTATATGACTCGTTGTCTAACAGCAGAAAGAACGACACGCTTTGTAACCTGGGTATATGGTCACGGTGCATCTAGCAATTTTGACTTCCTTTGTAAACGAGGCAGAATCATTATTAATGTTCTGTGTGGTGGTAATAAGGCTATGTCGTTTGCATACTACTTTATAAACATGTTTTATTCTCGTTAAAAATGACTGTACGTGTTCACATTACTTCAGTTAAAGTCTCCGTCTATGTCCTATATGCTCAGCTTTGTGCACGTGCACCAGATTTTGTTTGTGCAGGAAAGGGACAGTCGATTTAATTCCCACGATATTGCGTTATCTTTCTGCGACTATATATTGCTTTATCTTTCTGCGACTATATATTGCGATACGACAAATTTAACAGAGTATTTGAATAACCCTTTTCGGAAAGTAATAATTCTAGGACGATTGGGGTGATTTAAATGAAAGAAATGGTGTTTTACATATTTTGGGTATACATCCAGGAAATAAATAATTAAAATGTAAATTAACACTGTATTAACTGTATTATATGTATTAAATTTACCTGCGCTAAAGGCACAATCTCGGCGTGGAATCACGGGCACGATTGCCTTGACAGACCGATTTCAGTGCCACAAGCGAGTCCCAGCCTGGACTTCCAGGAATAGGAATGAGTCAATTCATTCTACCGAAGTACTTTCAATTGCTTGAATACTACTTATACTGGTAAGTTCATTTTATGAATTAAAACTGAGGTAACGCATCGCTGGTTCACTGGGCATTCATATTAAACTGCATTTGAGTGTTAAAGTTGTAGACTGCTATTCTATTAGTCTGTTGACTGTAAGCAGATCAACAGTATGATATTCTAACATTCTATCGTGTTGAGCTACATAACATCAATTCGTCTCGTGTACTTTTGCTCACCTGTCTATTAATGTGCTAGAGCGGCATCTGTCAAGTCGAGTTCGTCGCAAAGCTGTTGTATTTCGTAAATGCCATGCTGATGTTCATCCTCGCTCCAATTCTCTTATTCCAAGTTTTCTTGCATGTTCCATAGTGTTGGATGAAACAGCGTGCCAAGACATCACGCAGCTGTCAATATCTGTTTTCACGGTTACTATCAAAGACTATAGAATAACACAAGACGTGTCACTCGTATTGTTTTGAATGGGAGAAAGTGCAATGCGCAAAATGGCGGAATAAGTCCCGCCTTCTAAATAAGACCCAATCGCCGATTGGTAAAGTCACCGCGTCATGGCAGTTGATGTTAGAAGCACCGGTTTCTATAGAAACAGTCAGACGCGCGCCTCCGAAATGAGGCACGAGACGCGCATATAGGTCTCGGAGAATTTGATGTTTCCCCATTCAAAGAGATGGGAGTTGCACTTGCATGCCCGAGAGGCATTTCAAAGATGGCCGCCGAGTGAAATGACTTGTCTTAAAGGGACTTTGTTACTATGCAGTACAAGAAGGATTCAGGGATAATGCAGAATTGCAGTGATTACGCCATCGACGGGCGGCAATGGACGAGCATTATTTTAAATTTGTGACTTTCTCTGAATATTCAAATCTTGGTAACATTTAGGATAATGTATGTACGCAATTTAAATAGTGTTTATATATTAAAAAAAAAAAAAAAAATTAAAAAAAATTGCACGGAACAAGTGGTTTAATCTTACATATCGTCTGAAGCTGCAAAGTTATTCTTCTTTGTACTTTGTTGTTTAACATGCATGACACAGACAGCAGCAAGCCTGCTGTAAGTTAAGATCGAATGCGTGGATCCCCTATAACGATACACATCAGTTTTCTTCTTCACGTTGCCGAAGCCATATGCACTGTGCACAAGGACATTTGACATAAATCTGCATGTACGTGTCCATCCAGGCAAAAATGGATGCATAGTGAAAGCAATTCATCTTTAACGTGTGCGCACACAGAATAGCGTGTAAACTGACAGAACCTAAACATGTGCAACCTCCGGTTTAAACTATGCTGTCCTTGTGCCATGACTTGTGGATGCGCACATCGCAACATATCTAAAGTGATATATTGTGCTGCCCACTACACATCGAACATCAGAGTCACTGTGTCAGTAGGCTACTCCGCACCCGCTGGTCATAAGCATTTCATTTGTGCTCATTGTGCCCCTTCTATGCAGCGCACTCCCGAATACCTCTTATCTCTTTACTAAGGTATTGAACAACGATGCTCATGGTGTTATACTTTTGCAAAGGTTTGCTAGCTTCAGCCAGGTTCAGCATTGTCAAGTAAAGTGCTTCCCTTTTGCAAGGGCATCGTACGACTAGGTTTCTCAATCTTTATCTGCCCCATGCATTATGTAATCTTGTACTTGTGTCATTCTGAACTGGTTAATTTCTTTGGGGGTTCTTTTAGCAGGTTCTGACAGTTAGACGAATTCTCTCTGCTTAGTTCTATCTAGCCGTGAGTGGGAGTCACGGCCAAGTATATTGAATGAGTCTTTCCTATAGAAAACATATATACCTTTTCATTATTTACTTAAAATGACTCATGATCATTCACTCATAGTATCACATTACGTCGACTATTGCTTGCTAGCTACTAGCGGTGGTGTCGTTGTTTTCTACTTTATCTTCAGCTTCGTTCTTCACAATTGCATACCTTTATATCATTGGCTTATCGTGATCTTTAATCTGTATTAATAATGGGCCTTCATGGCCTTTACTTATAACGGCCTAATCATGGTTTTCGTGTAACATAGCATATTGTTGCTCTGCTCAGAATGGCTCTTGACTTCTGCGTTGCATAGAATATATCATACTATCACACTAAATTGCCTATTATTGCCTTTGACTTAGAATTATAGGTATATCGTTATGTTGACATCTCATAAAATCACCTATTATTGCTTTGCATTAAATGGCCTCTCGTTGCATTCACATTCGATGGCCATCATAACTTTTAGCTTTACATGGAATATTGTTGCCATAACATTAATGGTTTATATTTGTCATCACATTATAATGGCTATCATGTGTAACGAAGTAGCGGCTCGTACAGTTATTAATCAATTTATGGATGAAATATGAATATAATAATTCATAAGGTTATTAATAAATTATGATTCATATATCGACCCAACGGGGAATTAAACATATATTGTGAATCAATTACAACAAATTATAATCAATTACATATATGATTAGTTCTGGTTTAATAATTATTTAGAGAAACTGTTCGTTTGTCCAGCAAACTAAGTCCCTCACAGAATATTATAAACGGAGTTATTCTCTGGCCATGAAAATAACTTGCTGTTAGCATAAAGCGATCGAAAAACGTTAAAGTGACTTGGTCTTCAGTTGAAAGAACAACAGAACAATCGAGCATGAATTAAGTGTTTAATATATGCAGCTACGACTACAGAGATTATACGTCTAAAATATATACAGAAGTATACACATATATATACACAAGAGTGAAAATGAAGAAAAGACATGGAAAGAAAGATGATCAAAGGATGGCAAATTATACAGTTAAACCTTTTTGGGAGAGAGCCAGCACAGAAATCAGTTTAGACAAATTCAGATAAATGATAATACTTGCTTATTGGTTCAAGTCCGTGTGTAGCAGTTTCAATGCGCCTGGCTGGGTTGGTCCTTTCAGAGAGGGTTTCTCCGGCGGGGTTTTCAAAAGAGGTTTAAACTGAAGAGTAACTTAGCCGAAGAGAGAGAAGAGAGAGAGAGTCTAAGGAAGTGGTCCTCCCGAGCTGCGCGCGTGGTTGGGAAGCGCGGTCACCTGAGGCGTCCGGAGAGACGTGCACGAGACGATCGGGAGAACACCGGGAGAACAAAGGAGAAGGTGTGTGTCATTGTTTTTATGGAAACCCAAGCTAACACACCTCCTGAATTGTAGCGGCCAATAGAGGCGCAGCACTATTTGGCGGGCAAAGTTCCTTGGTTTGGTCTCCTAGATGAATTTGCATACTTAATGGCTATCAGCCCGGATTTCGAGATCGAGTGCTTTCTTCACAGTATCATTAAACACATAGAAAAATGCATATGTCAGCCATGTGACCCACCTCAGTGAATAGCTCGAGTCCGGAGCTTTACGGAGAGATCAAACTCGACAGATCAGAAAGGCATAGACAAGAAGTTATGGTTTACAGACAGGATTCCCCTATTAAAATGCACACTAGCACAAATACACTCATTTAAACACTAGGAAACATGCATAGGCTCTAAAATATATCATATATATATTCCAGCATAGTGGTAGTTCACATATACAGTTAAAAATGTATGATTGTGTGTTTCTGTATGTGTCTGTGTGTGTGTTTTTGTGTGTCCCTGTGTGTGTGGGGTGTTGGAATGTGGATCTGGTCAGTCTCTGGGGGGGGGGGTGCTCCTTTTGAAGTCACCAAAGTGAGGAAGTTGCACTTTCTGTTTACCCTCGCAGGTCCACAAAAGTGTCAAGTGGGCTCATCTTTGGCAGATCTGTTCAGAGCCGGGATGGTTTACAACCCAGTCCAGCATGCTAAAAGCGTTCTGAACATTCCAAAGTTTATTGATTATCCTGATACGTGTGCATACGCTACACATGACTTTCAGCTTCACAGGGCATGTTGTCGCCATCAGGCATATTGTTGCCATCGGGCAAATTGTTTGCATCGGGCATATCGTTGCCATCGGCCATCGGGTATATCGTTTCCATCGGCCATCGGGCATATTGTTGCCATTGGGCAAACCGTTTGCATCGGGCATATCGTTGCCATCGGGCAAATTGTTTGCATCGGGCATATCGTTGCCATCGGCTATCGGGCATATTGTTGGCAACACATCAAATGGCTTATTACCTCACATTAAATGGTTTTCATTTTTGCATCAAGTGGCATATCATGGTTCTACACAAAGGCCTGTCTTAGCTCTTCATATAATTAAAACCTTTCACGGCCACCAGGTAAGTCTGTTTTATGTAACTCAAGGTCTTCTTAAATTGGCCTATATTGACTTTTCAAGGTACAGGACCTTTGTGGTCTTTCCATGTTAATCAGATTAATGTAGCCTCACTCCATATCTTTATCAGTCAATGTTATTATGTATGCAATTTATTTGTCAAAATTTAATAATAGTACGTTACTAATGCAAACTACTGGTGGTGTTTTCATATGATTTAATATCACTCGTTATGATTTCCCTATACTCACTCAAGGTCAAGTGAACCGCTAACTCTATGGACCATGGTCCTCATATGCAGTCTTCTAGTATCACAGACTAATGTGTCTTTCTGACCATTAGTATCAAATCACTATTCACATCACTGGTATTCTTTTGTGTTTAATCTAGGATTACCAAGGCTATGTTTATAACAAGCTTTAGGTAAGGTTATAGCTTATCATAAAATCCTATATTTAAATCTTCTGTGGTAAGTATACTATTGAGACAAACTACCTGTAATGGCGTCAGTTTATATTCCTGATATTTACATCTATATGACTTGCTTATTCGGCTTATCCGGGCATCTCATTCATCTACATCTACTTCCCCTCACTATAGCCTATCGTGGCATCATACATGATCTACATGGGACATTTATACGCTGGCCTATCAGCCTACTTTGCTTTCATGCTTGACCTAATGTGGCAATGTTACATAATAATTCTTTCTGTTAATGATTCAACATTCATTAAGTCTGTGCATTCATTATCTCTTTCTCTTTGGTAATATTTAGGAACACATTCAAAGAATCATCCAACTGGTGCGTATTTTCTTCACATTCTCAGTTCTTTTGGGGGTAGGCTCCGCCCCTGCCTTCATCTTAAGGCAGGATCTGCATACGTCTGCTACCCTCCGGATTGTACTATGGCCGGGGCCTACGCCAAAGAACTTTATCATTTATCATTGATATTTACATTCATACTGTTGAATAAATCATATTCAAACGTTTCTTTTCTTCCCAAGTCTTTCTGGTAGAAATGGGAGCGTTTAGCGGAAGTTCTACCCGGAAGACTCTAATGCACGTCATTGCTCATTATGTAACCAATCATTACACGTCACCTGAGTATATAAGTTCTGTTCCCACCCACTATTGTGTTCGCAGATACCATCGCTGGTGTTCACCCCCATCCTCCCCACCACCACCAGGTCGGTCCCCGTCCATACAACGGGGGTAGGCTCCGCCCCTGCCTTCATCTTAAGGCAGGATCTGCAAATGTCTGCTACCCTCCGGATTGTACTATGGACGGGGCCTACGCCAAAGAACTTTATCATTTATCATTGATATTTACATTCATACTATTGAATAAATCATATTCAAACGTTTCTTTTCTTCCCGAGTCTTTCTGGTAGAACTTCAATGCTTCCTGGGTTTTGCAAACTTCTATCGGCGATTCATCAGGAACTTCAGGATCGTAGCGGCACCCTTGACTTCCATGACCCGTCGAAATTCGTCCACACTCACATGGAACCCCGAAGCCTGTCAGTCATTCCAAAAATTAAAACACCGGTTTACCACTGCTCCCATTCTTCATCATCCAGAACCCAGTAAAACATTCATCGTTGAAGTGCACGCTTCCAGCACAGGTATAGGGGCAGTACTTTCACAGCGACACGAGCCGCCTAACAAAATGTTCCCTTGTGCTTACTTCTGTAGTGAACAGCACCTTCTAGGGCCCAGTTTATGGCCGGGCCCCTCTCTGTCCGTAACAGTGGACAAAGGTTTGCTACGTTTTGATTGGATCTTGGTGGACTAACACAAACAAACTGTCCTACGCCATCAGATAAAGATGGAAGGACAACATCCAGACCTCTCTTAGAGGGTAAGAAGAAGACCTCTTGTACCAAGCCTGGGAAGGACAAGGCTTCTCATTGGTCCACAGGCAGTTACTGCCCTTCACCCATCTAAACACTACTTCCTAAGTTTGGCCAGAGACTGCCATAAAAATTCCTCGGGACCTTAGCAGAAATGGGTGAAACAAACAGAGATCACAAAGATCCATCCAAATCCATTCAAAACTATGTTTGAAAACCTTAGAACTGATGCAAACTACACATCCATTTCACACTTATTCACAGAAATAAGTATTCTCAGTGACAGCCATTTGTAGTGCAACATCTGATACAAATACAGCTGTTAATGTACAATTGAATGACAGTTCAATCTTTTTCCATCATGTTTAGTCTCTATTTGTTTAGAATATAGATAGACACAACAGATACACCGTTCTGAGTCTGTCCGTCAAAGGGGATAGACATTAACAGATACACAGTTCTGAGTCTGTCCTGCACGAGGATAGACACAACAGATACACCATTCTGAGTCTGCCCTGCGAAGGGAGAAGACATAACAGATATACCGTTCTGAGCCTCTGGTCCATCCAGAAGAGACAACAACAGATCCCGTGATCTGAGCCTACAGCTTGTGAGGCAGCAACAGAGACGACCACGTTCTGAGCCTCTAGCTTGTGAGGAAAGAGACATCAACTAACACTACGTTCAGAGTTTCCGTCCAGTGAGACAGTAACAACATCTGCAACAAGGTTAAGCTCAGGAGAGCAAACCTTCACTTCAAGGTACCTTCATCTGCGTGTTCCAGATTGTTAAGGACCTTCTGCACCTACACCAGGGCCTCATCTGCATCTCATCAGCATCCCACAGAGCTTCGTGTTCAAGACTGTTGAAACAGATTCTGGCTCCTCTCCCCACTGCACTGTCGCCCAGTACAACCAGTGGAAGACGTCACCGTCATCGGACTCGACCAAGTGGAACGTAAATATCACTAAACCAAACCTCTTTCCAGAGACCTTGGCATTGTTGTATATTATCAGTATATACTTTCCTAATTTCCATTATATGTAATATAGCTGATGTTAGTTGATAACAAATAATCTTTCGTTTATTTGTTTGGTGCATAATAAGGTTCTCTACCTTATTATTTTCAGAGAAACAGTTTATCTTTCCATAAGATGGAACTCTTCCATAGCCACACCCAACTTAATCACTTGTATTCTATGTAGCTTATGCACTTTATTCCTTTATCATTCATGGTATTCATTTAGTAGTTGTGTTAGTTATTCTTGTTTATCTTTTTGTTAATAAATTTATTTTATTACCCTTGTGTCTTCCTTGTGCGGATAATACAGAAGAGGTTCTACAAGTTAGCAATATCACCAATCTTTCAGATAAATCAGCTGACCACTTTACATTCATTCTAAATGAATGAAAGCCCCTGTTGGGAGTGTTCTCATACTGCCAAGGTAACAGACCTTGACTGGTGCCCTGAACTAGGGAAAAAGGGGAAGTGGTCATCTGATGTACTCATAACCACACCTTAAGAGACGTGTGTCCAAAAATCACAACGTCAGCGGTGACTTGAGTACCAATCCCTATTTTTACTTCACATCCTTGAATGGACAAAGTAAAAATCACTACACTTCTCAAGAAAACTATCATCTGCAGAATGTAACTCCAATGTGGGAAATTGCGAGCTACTTGCCATGAAAGCCGCTATGGAGGAGTGGCGTCACTGGCTCGAGGGAACACAGCTCCCATTCATTGTCTTAACCGATCACAAAAACCTGGAATATCTGAAGTCTGCCAAGCATTTGAATCCCCATCAGGCCAGGTGGGCTCTCTTCTTCACACGTTTTCACTTCTCTGTCACGTTCCGTCCTGGTTCCAAAAACACCAAGACTGACGCTTTATTTTTTTCTCAAATCATCTTATTTTGATAACAACATTATTAGGCTAGGCTAAATGAACACCTGTAAACTGAAGCGCTTTGCTAGAAGGTTAAATAACTCAATGGAACACATCTAATGTTACAGTCACACAGACTTTCAGTTTGTTTGTTGTCTTCTGTCACATGTTCCTTTGTTCTAGTTTCCCGCCACAATCAGTATCCATGGACACTAATCAATTCATCACAGCTGTTTGTCATTTGAGTTAATCAGTGTGTCTATTTAATTTCCTGTATCTGTTCAGTTATTTGTCGGGTGTTGTTCGTGTGTACCTTGGTGTTTGTTCCTGTCCTGTTACTGTACTCTCCAGTTGGATTATCTAGTAAAAGACTTGTTTTGATCTCATCTTCTCATTGTGTGCTTTATACACCCTTGGTAATGTAACACCTATATAAGATAATTCAGATATTTAAATTTATACATAATATTACAACTTAAATTTGCACAAAATCATGCACGCATGAACTAGTAACGTAGTCAGAACAAATAGCCTAGCAGTGACAGCTAGCTTAACTCTGTGGTTGAATGTGATTGAAAAATCCGTCCCTTTCTTCCCAGGGGCGGTTTCTTCATTAGGACAATAGGCCGACGCACCACCAAAGTGAGAAAGGGACGGATTTTTCAATCACATTCAACCACAGAGTTAAGCTAGCTGTCACTGCTAGGCTATTTGTTCTGCCTCTGGATATAGTCCAATCAGCGTCGAGTCACGCTCTGTGGAGTACCGCCTCTTTTTGGACAATTTCAGTCTGGCCGAGATTTGCTCCCATAGACGTCCATTCAAAGAACTTTTTTTCGAACTGCAGGCACTGCAATGCATTCTCTATGGTTTCCGGGAGGGCTCGCACTAAAGTGCTTTCGTCATCATACGTAACCTTAACTTGTGCAGCGATTGGTGGAAACAGACATACCTCTATTAATACCTTTTTAAGCTAAAGTGACATTCAGTAATTTCCTCAGTGCATAATTTACATTTCACAGACGATATTCTCCATCTGTAAATGTTAGAAAGTCGAGAAAATATTTCCATTTTGCAGTCAGGCGTGGACGAGCCTTCAGCAAGCACAAACTTCCGTGAACGAGCGCCGCCGCGCGCACGCCCACCAAACAGACGGAGTTCAATCTGAGTAAAATACATTTTGCTAAAAATATTTGTTGTTGAAAATTTATTTTTGTTGGCGAACATAATTATGCCACATGTAGAATTTCGAACCTACAACTAAGTGTATTTGTGACTGTTGTAGGGTAATCAAAATAATAATAATAATTAGTCTGTTCTTTTGTTTTTATTTATTTTCATTTTTAGTTTAGTGTATTTAACTTCTGCTTTAAAAAACATTTTGTTTTTAGATTGTAAAGTTACAATTTTAGAATATAACCTAGGCCTAATGTGATTTGACCCTTTTTTTGCACATAATATAGCATATCTTGTTTTTATAGCCTTCAATATGAACATTGTCTCTAGGACAATATTAGGCAGGATGTGAAATAATTTTCTTTTAAAAATTAAATAGGAGGGAGGGATAATAGAGAGAGAGAGAGAGAGAGAGAGAGAGAGAGAGATGTACGCATGCACATCTCCACAAACAGGAAAGGGGAAAAAAACAGCAATAGATGTTACACAGTCATGCTGTATCCAAGTAGCTGTGAATGGCAGCTTACAGTAGCTTCTGCTTTTAATTAAATTATTTGATAATATAGTTTTTTAAAATTGTCCTTCTCTGTGTCAGAACGTCTATTTGTCACTCTCCTGTCTGTCAGACTGAACAAGAGTTGACGGGAAAAACTTTGCTGAATAAATTCACACATCAAACAGGTCCAGATGATGATAGCTTGATTTCAGGCTCGTGTTCAACTGTAGAACTATAACACATGAAAATAAACACATAAAATAAGAGAAAAATGACATGTAAATTGATTTGACTAACATAAGATCATATCAGATCTCATATTACTTTATCAAGTCTGTTATTTTCATTTTTAGTTTAGTTTATTTAACTTCTGCTTAAAAAAACATTTTGTTTTTAGATTGTAAAGTTACAATTTTAGAATATAACCTAGGCCTAATGTGATTTGACCCTTTTTTTGCACATAATATAGCATATCTTGTTTTTATAGCCTTCAATATGAACATTGTCTCTAGGACAATATTGGGCAGGATGTGAAATAATTTTCTTTTAAAAATTAAATACAGATTTTTTTTAGATCCCAGCCCTATGGCATGCTTTAAACACTGAATTGTCCGTGTTTTAGATAAGCAGTAATGATACATTATTATATCACTTGTTAAATGATTATTTAACAATTAGCCTATTCATTCCTGCATTTCTAATTTTTTTTTTTTGCGCCCCCCCAAAAAATGTTTGCACCAGCCGCCACTGTTTCTTCCTGTAACAACACACGCTGAAACTAAAGATGATCATCAGTACAATGAAGCGCTGCTGTGTTAGCTGCCATCTCGGACACAAATATCGTGGCGGGCATAGCGGAAGTGACGTCTCTGAACCCATGGATGAACTAACAAGAAGCATTTTGTGGTGAAAGCGATTCGGCAGTCCACTAGTTTCTATGGCAATATCAACTGCTTTGTTAAAAAAAATGTTAAAGCTGAAATCTAACCTGAATGATGACAACACAGAATAAAATACTATCACTAGTGATCATCAAATTCTTTTAATTTAGCCCAAAGCCAAAGTTCTCTGAGAGTGAGGAACGGGGTGGCAGTAGGATACAGGAAACTGTCGAGGTAACTATAGGCGAGTCGGCTCTCGTCGGTGTATATATTCCTCCTCTTGAGCTGATTAGAAAGACCATTTGAATGTATTCCTCCCAAACTTTGTTTATAAAACATAATTTGTCGCTTGAATTCTACATTCTCTTGTGATACAGACATCCAAGAGGTGGACATTTTACTGTATATACTAGTTTAATTAGTGACACTTAGCCTACATTTTAAAACCTTTATAGCAACAATATGGCAACATTTTATTTTGACTATGGCAACATTTTATTTGAATTGGGCAACAATTGTATTTTAAAACCTTTATTTTAATATGGAAACATGACACCTCATTCTACAATATTTCTATGATTAAATCGCTGACTCCTCCCCCATCAGCCAATCACTGTGTGTATACTCCATTGCAACGAGGTCAACCCCGCCCTTACTTTTAGCTTAAGACTTCATTCTATTCCTTAGTAAAAGTTGGTCTCAGCAGCTTTGTGAATAGGTTTTAAGAGAAAACTCTTAGATAAGAACTTTTACTGCTATTTAGGAGAACTCTTAGTGGTAAGATCAAATATTTTGTGAATATGGCCCCAGGATTGTAAACAGAAGGCTCAGATAGACGGACCACGAGACAGGTGCTGGAACTGGGGCTAAGACTGTGATAATACACAAACAGGAGATTAACGATTGCTGAGAGGTTTTACAGACGAACACCACACACAGGTTGATAATCATCCGACAAAGACACAAACAAATAGCAGGGAGAAATAGCCAGGACAATCAACAAAGACACAGAAGAGGTTCAATTAAATTCAATTAACATTTATTTGTATCATTTCAAAGCAGCTTTACAGAGAATGCATGTCAAAATTACAATTTAAAGAAGAATGTAGTTAGCAAATAATGTAATAATTTAGGCAATTAATTTACAAACACTGTTAGCATTTAACTTGAAGGTAGAAGCAATGAGCTCCTGGAAAAATGAATTACATATTAACAATAATTAGGATATATAGAAATTTGGGAATGTTCATGTTGCATCTCGTCACAGACACACCAGGCTCAGCACTCACCCAATCACAACGCACTCCCTCACCAGAGTACTGGTCACACACACCTGACATTCATCATCATCCCAATCAACAGCACTACTAAAGACACTCACAGGCACACAGTCATTGTCCGGTCTCGTTAATGCAAACTTACCTGTATGCTTACCTTACGGACTCCTCGTATTGCTACTTACCTGTCTCCAGTGTGCTACCCAGATCCGTGTTCTCCTGTCTTCTGTGAGTGTCTCAGTGTGTTGTCAGCTCCCAAGATCATCCGCCATCCAAGACTCCTAAGGAAACAATTATCATTACTCCAGTCAATCCACGATCACAAACTCTCTCTGTCTTCACTCACCTGCTTCACTCTGGTTGTCTCAATAAACATCATTTACCATTACCTGTGTCTCCAATCCCCTCTGTGTTGTAACAGAAGGCCGGACCCAACACCGACTGAGCAACCATGAGCACTTCAGTTCCCTTCCAAGACCTGGTAACAGCACTTTGACGCACTCTCACCAGTTTACCCACGCCAGCACCACCAGCGAGCACTTCCACATTCCCCACCACAGCTTCTTCTCTGTCTGTGATCTCCAGTCCCATGGCCAAACCGGCACCCTTCTCAGGCTCGGCGGAGGATTGCAACGGTTTCATCCTGCAATGTTCGCTGGTTTTGGAGATGCAACCGCACATATATCCTGATGATAGAGCGAAAGTCGCCTTTATAATTCAACAACTGGACGGTAAAGCACTCTGCTGGGCTGAACCACTCTGGACTCAGAATAGTCCCGTCGTGCAATCACTATCAAGTTTTATTAACCATTTCAAAGAAGTGTTTGGAAAACCAGCATGGGACTCGTCAATTGGTGAGAGACTGTGTAATTTGCAGTAAGCTTCATTATCTGTTTCTGATTATGCCCTACAGTTCAGAACCCTAGTGGCAGCAAGTGGTTGGAACGAACAAGCCTTCATTTCCCAGTATCGTCAAGGTTTGGATCAACGTGTGCGGTTGCATCTCGCTGCATACGAGGATACCATCGGGCTCGAGAAGTTCATCCAACTCTCAATAAGATTCGCCACTCGTATGCAGCTGTGCATCGAAGAGCACCAAGACCAGCAGCTATTTCCATTCTTCCTCCGCCAGCCCGACAGTTCTCCAGAACCAGCCAGCGATGAGATGCAAATAAATAAGTCACGTCTTTCGTCTGTTGAGTGACAGAGAAGGCTGGCCCAGAGTCTGTGTTTATATTGTGGTCATTCTGGGCATTTCAAAGCTGAATGCCCTACTCGTCCAGTACAAGCTATGGTGAGTGTCATCCTGCCTTCGTTAAATCATAAAAATCTACTCACCATTGTTGCCAACCTTACTGCTGCTGCTGTTTGTCTTCCAATTAACACCTTCATTGACTCTGGGTCAGCTGGAAACCTCATCTCCTGTCGCCAGCTCAACCTCAAGACTGCAGTTACGCCGAAAATCTACCAGATCCACTCAGTAACCAGGTACAGGCAGGGGTCGAGGCTGGTAGCAGAGAATCAGAATCAGGTCACAGGCAAGGATCAGGACAGGCGGCAAACAAACACAGTTCAGAATACAGGCATGGGTCAGGGCAGGCGGCAGAGGTTCAGGGGTAATTTTTGAGTCCAGGTAACAACAAGATATCAGTCCACAGAATAACGCTCAGAAATGATCACCTTTGCAAAACAAGACATTGCAATGAGAGTGAGTGTGTGCTTGTCTTAAATAGTGTGTGTGTGATGCAGTGCAGGTGTGTGTGCAGTCAGTCCCAGGAATGAGGGCCTATGGGAAATGGAGTCCGAATGGTAGCGAATCAGTATTCTATTGATGGCTCCCTCCGGCGGTCCGGAGGATGAACCACGGGAGCCACATTCATGACAATCTTAGTGCTGCATTTGACACTATTGATCACAATATTCTTTTAAATAGACTCGAAAACTATGTTGGCATTAGTGGAGTTGCATTGTCATGGTTCAAATCATACTTATCTGACCGTTATCAGTTTGTAGTAGTAAACAAAGAGAGGTCATATCAATCACAAGTTCAATATGGAGTACCATAAGGCTCAGTACTAGGACCATTGCTTTTCACTCTGTACATGCTACCCTTGGGAGATATCATTAGGAAGCATGGCGTTAGTTTTCACTGTTACGCTGATGATACTCAGCTCTATATTTCTTTGCGCCCTGACAAAACTTACCAATTCACAAAATTAACAGAATGTATAGCTGATATAAAAAAACTGGATGACCAGTAATTTCTTACTACTCAATTCAGAAAAACAGAGAGTCTAATTTTTGGACCAAAAACTTCTTCACGTAATAACCTAGAATACTGTCTAACACTTGATGGTTGCTCTGTTAAGTCTTCATCGTCAGCTAGGAACCTGGGAGTGCTCTTTGATACCAATCTTTCATTTGAAGGCTATGTTACTAGCATCTGTAAAACCGCATTCTTCCATCTTAAAAATATATCTAAAATACGACATATGCTCTCAATGAAGAATGCAGAACAGTTCATGAGTTCCTGACCTCAAGGCTAGATTACTGTAACGCTCTACTGGGTGGTTGTTCCTCCCGCTTGATAAATAAACTACAGCTCGTACAAAATGCAGCAGCTAGAGTTCTTACTAGAACTAGAAAGTATGGCCATATTAGCCCAGTTCTGTCATCACTGCATTGGCTTCCTGTTAAACATCGTATAGATTTTAAAATCTTGCTAATTACTTACAAAGCACTAAATGGTTTAGCTCCCCAGTACCTAAGCGAGCTCTTAAAGCATTATAGTCCTTCATGTTTATTGCGATCTCAGAATTCAGGCCAGCTGACAATACCTAGAATATCAAAATCAACCGGAGGCGATAGATCCTTCTCCTGTTTGGCACCTAAACTCTGGAACAATCTTCCTAGCATTGTTCGGGAAGCAGACACACTCTTTCAGTTTAAATCTAGACTAAAAACACATCTCTTTAACCTGGCATACACAACACATTATAAATTTATATTTTCAAATCCGTTGATGGATTATTAGGCAGCATAAATTAGGTGGGCTGGAACCAGGAACACTTCCTATAACACCAGATGTACTCATTACATCAGGAGAAGAATGGCATCTACACTAATATTAGTCTTTCTGTTTTACTGTAGTCAACTGGATCCGGGCCATATCCAGGTGAAACTGAGGACTGGCGCCCTGACACGACCACAACGCAGCCCTGAAGTATCAGCAGAGATCGAGTCAACTAGATCATCCATTGTGAAGGCCTCATCGACACGACAGCCAGTAGCACAGTTCCTCAACAAACCGTCCATACCGGCGTGATGAATACGATCCTCAACTGGATGGAACTGAAATAAATACTTTGAATGGTGAGATCCTATCGGACTTATGATAGCAACCTGAATCGTAACAAAGCACTGTTCGCCAGAGGAGAACTGGCCCCCTGACTAAGCCTGGTTTCTCCCAAGGTTTTTTTTTCTCTCTATTTTAACACCTATTTGCCACCTGATGTCACCTGTTGGAGTTTGGTTTCCTTGCCGCTGTCGCCTTTGGCTTGTTTAGTTGGGGATAATTGAAATTTGACTTGACATTTGATATTCAACAGTGCTTTGATCTGCCTGCATTGACACTATTCTTTAAGAGCTGCTGTGCAGCCAGAATTATATACCATTTATCAATGTAAAGCTGCTTTGACACAATCTGCATTGTAAAAACCGCTATATAAATAAAGGTGACTTGAATTGATTTGATCACTGTTGTAAAACTTACTGCTGCTGATGTTTCCATTCCAGTCAACGCACTCCTCAATTCTGGGTCAGCAGGCAACTTAATCTCTGGCACCCTCTGCCATCAACTCAAGTTCAAAACCACGACTATGCCATCCAGCTACCAGATCCACTCAATAACTACTGGACACTATGAATATCTTGTGATGCCGTATGGCCTGGTCAACGCCCCCACCATATTCCAGGTCTTCATACATGAGGTGCTCCGGGAGTTTCTACAAAAGTTCATCTTGGTCTACAAAAAACCGCTATATAAATAAAGGTGACTTGAATTGATTTGATCACTGTTGTAAAACTTACTGCTGCTGATGTTTCCATTCCAGTCAACGCACTCCTCAATTCTGGGTCAGCAGGCAACTTAATCTCTGGCACCCTCTGCCATCAACTCAAGTTCAAAACCACGACTATGCCATCCAGCTACCAGATCCACTCAATAACTGGAAAACCTCTCAGTAAGAGACAAGTTCGTTGGAGTGTCGGCCCAATTCAGCTTCAAGTTGGTATACTTCACATGGAAAAGATTCACCTGCTGGCTCTGGAGGAATCCACCTCCTAGGGTGCCCGTGGTTGGAGCAGCACAACCCAGTTATCTCCTGGAAGACCGGCAAAATCCTGAAGTGGGGCGACACTTGTTTCATGAACAGTTTTTCCGAGTTTCCAGTTCCATTCTCTCCACGTCCTGAACATCTCTCTGTCTGTGCAACATCCATTGAAAGCCTGATCGAAAAACATTCTGTGGATATACCAACACATTACGCCCCCTTCAGTGATGTTTTCTGCCCGAAGAGTGCTTCCAAGCTGCCTCCACACCGGCCATGGGACTGCGTCATCGATCTGCTTACGAGTGAGTCAGTGCCCAAGGGAAAGATCTATCCCCTGTCAATCCCGGAGGAGAAGGCCATGGAGGATTACATCGAGGAGGCTCTGGCTCAAGGCTACATATGTCCGTTTACTTCCCCTGCTGCTTCTAGCTTCTTCTTCGTGGCGAAAAATGACGGAGGCTTGCTGCCTTGTATAGACTACCAGGCACTCAACAACATTGCCATCAAGTTCAGGTATCCCCTTCCTTTCGTCCCAGCTGTCCTGGAACATCTCCGTGGTGCCACCGTCTTCACCAAGTTGGACCTCCGCAGCACGTATAACCTTATCCGGATACATGAGGGGGACGAGTGCAAGACCGCCTTCGTGACCCCTACTGGACACTATGAATATCTTGTGATGCCGTATGGCCTGGTCAACGCCCCCACCATATTCCAGGTCTTCATACATGAGGTGCTCTGGGAGTTTCTACACAAGTTCATCTTGGTCTACATCGATGACATCCTGATATACTCCCGGAGCATGTCCGAACATCGCCACCGTGTTGCGGAGGTCCTGAAATGCTTGAGGGAGTTCCAGCTAATCCTGAAAGCAGAAAAGTGCTCATTCCACCAGCCCTCAGTGCAGTTCCTTGGCTACAACATCAACAGCAGTGGCATCCGGATGGACGAGGGGAAGGTGGACGCCATCAGGAACTGGCCATCACCCACAACAGTTAAGGACTGTTGACTCCAACGCTTCCTAGGCTTCGCCAACTTCTATCAACGCTTCATCCAAAACTACAACTCCATCACCAGCCCACTTACAAGCCTCCTCCAAAACAAGCCGAAGTCTCTGTCCTGAACACCAGCCACCACTGAAGCATTTAACATCCTGAAAGAAGCCTTCACCACCGCTCCTCTCCTGGTCCATCCCGATAGATGCCACCACAGGAGTAGGAGCGGTCCTCTCCCAGCAGCAGGGGAACCCCAGTAGACTCCATCCATGTGCCTTCTTCTCCCGCAAGCTCAACCCGGTGGAGGTAAATTACGACATCACCAACAGGGAGCTTCTTGCCATCAAGGTGGCCCTGGAAGAGTGGAGGCATTGGCTGGAGGGAGCAAGACATCCCTTCTTGGTTCTCACTGACCACAAGAAGCTGGAGTATCTACGAATGGCTAAAAGACTTAACCCTAGACAAGCACGCTGGGCTTTATTCTTCACCTGCTTCAACTTTACAGTCTCCTACCGACCTGGATCGAGAAACATCAAAGCAGACGCCTTATCATGTCTGTTTACTCCAGAAGAAAGCCCTGAAGAACCTGAAGCCATCCTCCCAGAGAAACTCATCATCAGCCCAATAACCTGGTCTGAGGAGACCATACCCTCCTCCAATGCCTCCGCCAACACTCTGCCAGGTTTCCCGCCAGGCTTGCAATACATTATCAGGACACGGCGCACTTCACTCATCCACTCTGCTCACACGTCACTAGGCACTGGCCACCCGGGGGTCAATGAAACCCTCTCGTTGCTAAAAGAATGCTTCTGGTGGCCAAAAATGGCATCTGACGTCAAAAGGTACGTACAGGGATGTAAGGAATGCACCATCTCGAAGAGTCCACGCCATCTTCCATCCGGCAAGCTCTGCGTGTGTGTGTGAGGGTGCATGTTTTATAGTCCACCGGAAGGGGATCAGGTGAGTGTATGATCAGCGCCAGGCAATGGGTTATGGGAAATGAAGTCCAAATGAGTTTAGTACTCCAGTGACGGAGCCCTCATGTGGTGATCAGAGGGAGCAACAGAGGCCGCATTTGTGACAGAGCCCCATCCCTGCTAGTGGTTCCTGAAGCAAGGAGGTGGTCGACGCCAGGGCCTTCCTCATGGGCGGGGAGCAGATCTCTCCGGATGAGCTTGATGAAAGTCATTGATGAGGGTTGGGTACAGAATTTCTTCTGCATTGACCCATGACCGTTCCTCTGGGCCATACCCCTCCCAGTCGACCAGATATTGCAGTGATCTACCCCGGCGTCTGGAATCCAGAAGTTCACGCACTTGTTAGGTCTCCTCGCCCTCGATGATAATTGAAGGGGGTCTATGGTCACCGGCCTCGTCCTGGTCCTCCTCTCCTCTCGGACCACCTGCATGCTTAAGCAAAGACACATGGAAAGTGGGTGAGATATGGTAACTAGAGTGGAGAGCCAAATGATATGAGACTGGAGAAATTTGTCTGACTATTTTGAAGGGACCCATGTACCTGGGGCTGAGTTTTCTGCAAGGTAGCTGGAGACGTAGATCCCAGGGTGATAATCAGGGTGGTGGCGGCAAGAATGATCTGCTTGTTCCTTCTGACGTCTGACAGCCCTTTGATGTACATGGGCTTCATTCTATACATTCTCACTCCTCTGTAACCAATCGTTGACTGAAGGCAGATCCAAAGGTTCTCCTGACCAGCTGAACAGAGGGGGTTGGAATCCCAGGACACATTGAAAAGATGTCAGTTCAGTGGAAGGCTTGCGAAGCGAGTTTTGGGCATATTCTGCCCAGAACAGTAAGCGACTCCAGTCCGTCTGGTTGCGATGACAGTATGATCTGAGATAACGGGTGAGTTCCTGATTAAGGCGTTCCACCTGTCCGTTGGCCTGGGGGTGGTAACCTGAATTTAGGCTGACATTAATGTTGAGTTTCTGGAAGAAAGCGTTCCAAACCCGGGAGGTAAACTGGGAACTCAGAGACAATGTCTTCAGGACGACCATAAAATCGAAATACACAATTACACAATTAAAGTGTTACCTGTGAGTTGGGCAGATCTGTTACAAAGTCTATGGTGATGTAGGACCAGGGTCGTTGAGGGATGGGTAATGGTAGAAGCAAGCCAGCTGGGGCTTGATGGGACAATTTGGTGGTTTGGCAGATGGTGCAATCTCGTATGAAAGAAATGATGTCAGTCTGTCGAGAAGGCCACCAAAAGCGATTGTTGACGAGTTGGATGGTGGCTGTGATTCCTGGGTGGCCAGCGCTAGGAGAGTCATGCACCAGCTGGATTATTCTTTTGCAAAGTGCTGCAGAGACGTACGTGCGATTTGGGGGACAATTGGGTGGAGATGGTTTTGAGCGTTTGAGCATCGGTGATCTCGGCCAGGATGAGCGTGGAAGGGAGAACGGGTTCACTAGTGGATGGAGCTTGAACTAATTTGTGTTGTCTGGAAAGAGCAGCGGCTTTAACATTCTTGGAACCTGGTCTGTATGTCACGGTGAACTGGAACCTGGTAAAGAAGAGCACCCATCTTGCCTGTTGGGGATTGAGTCTCTTGGCTGAACGTAGGTATTCCAAGTTGCGATGGTCGATTAGCACCAGGAAAGGATGTTTGCTTCCCTCCAGCCCATTGCGCCATTGTTCAAAGGCCGCCTTCATAGCTAATAGCTCGCGATCTCGTACGTCATAGTTCTGTTCTGCGGAGGTAAGTTTTCGGGAGTAGTAGGCACATGGGAGGAGCTTAGGGGGGTTGCCATGTCTTTGAGACAGTACTTCTCCAATGCCAGTGTTGGAAGCATCAACCTTGATGACAAATTCCTTCTCAGGATCGGGATAGTGCAAGATGGGGGCTGTGGTGAAGCGTTCCTTTAACTCTTGAAACGATCGTTCGGGAGCTGCAGACTGTGATAGACGACTTCCCCCCTTCTTAAGCATAGAGGTTAGTGGTGATGCGATGGTGCTGAAATTTCTTATGAAGCACCTGTAGAAGTTTACAAACAGTTTGCACTTTGGTGTCATCCATAGTGACACACTCAGAACTGATAATGTATCCCAGGAATGCAATGGATGTCTGATGAAACTCGCACTTCTCGGTCTTGGCGTAGAGCTGATGAGCAATGAGTCGTTTAAGGACGGTGCGGATATGGGTAATGTGGTCTTCAAGGGATGTGGAGTAAATGAGAATGTCATTGATGTAAACAATGACCCCATTATTAAGCAGGTCACAGAAGATGTCGTTGATAAAGGCTTGAAAAATGGACGGACTATTGACCAGCCCGAACGGCATGACCTGGTATTCGTAGTGCCCTGTCATCGTGGAAAAGGCCGTTTTCCATTCGTCCCCCTCACGGATGCAAATCAGATTTTATGCACTTCGATAGGTCGAGTTTCGTGAAATACTTGGCAGTGCGTAGCTGTTCCAGAGCGGAAGTGACTAGAGGCAGTGGATAGCGGAACTTGACTGTGATTTCGTTGAGACCCCGGTAGTCAATGCAAGGTCACAGACCGCCATCTTTTTTCTTTACAAAGAAGAAGCCAGCAGAAGCTGGGGATGTGGACGGTTGGATGAACCCCTTAGCTAGTTCCTCTTCAATGTAACTTTTCATGGCCTCAGACTCAGGTTGCGACAAGGGAAAAATTCTGCCTTTGGGTGGTGTAGTGCCGGGGAGAAGCTCTATGGCACAGTCAATAGATTGATGAGGTGGTAGTTGAGCTGCCTTGGATTTACTGAAAGCCTCGCTGAGATCGCTGTATTCGGGTGGTATGTTGGCCGTGGCGTCAGAGTGTGGTGAAGAGGAAGGGAGTGGAGATTTCTTGACTGGACCGGATTGAAGACAGTTTTTCACACAAGGATCAGACCACTGAACGATTTGGTTCTCTTCCCAGGAAATCTGAGGATTGTGTTCACGAAGCCAGGGTAGTCCGAGGAGGATGGGATTCTGTGGTGTTTTGATGATAAAAAAGCGTATCATCTGTGTGTGTAGTGCTCCAATTTGAAGTATGACGCACCAGTGGTGTAATGGACGTGGCCGGTCCCCAGGGGGTGTCCGTCTAATACTGCCACTGCCAATACAGATTCACATGGGATTAGAGGGATTCCTATTAATGAATCTGAGTCAATGAAATTAGCAGCTTCCCCTGAGTCGATCATGGCTGTAGTCTCAATACAGGTTTTATTTAAGTCAATCTTACAGATATTACAACATTAGAGGATGAATGAACTTGTACACTCACCGCAGGGGAATTCCTGGATGTGGGTCAAATGGGATAAGACGCTCTCATATGTCCCGGTTGTCCACAATACAAGCACAGCCTCTGTTGTATGCGTCGTTCCCTCTCCACTGGCGAGAGGTGTGTGTATCCAATCTGCATGGGTTCGTGATCAGATGTCGTTGGGGCAGCTGGCAACAACAAGGAGGGATTTCTGTTTGGCCGTCTCGAGTGGATCAAATTGTCAAGACGAATGGCGAGTTCAATGGACTGATCCAAATCTTTCCCCTCATCGCGGCACACAAGCTCAGACTGTAGTTTCATATTTAATCCCTTACGAAACAACAACTTCAACGTGTCATCCACCCACACAGTTTGAGCTGCGAGAGTGAGAAAGTGAGAGCAAACTCAGCCACGGTTTGTTTACCTTGGCGCAGAGACAATAGTTGTTCTCCGGCCTCCATGCCTCCCTCAGCATGTTCGAAAATCTCCCGGAATCTTTGTAGGAAGTCACTGAATGTTGAAAACTTTGGCCGCCCATCACTATTCTAAAGCCCATTCTAAAGCTTTTCCTGTCAGCAGAGAACAAACAAATGAAATACGACTCTCCTCCGTGGGGTATAGCGAGGGTTGCTGAGAGACAAATAGTGAGCATTGTAGCAGGAAACCCTTACACTTTGTGGGCGAGCCATCATATTTTTCTTTGAATGCAAGCCACTGGCTGGCGGTCGCCATTACCGGTGCAGCGTTAGTTATAGGTGTGGATACAGGCGGGCCTGCTTCAGCAGCGGGAAGACGCAAACTTTATAATGTCTTCATCAATTCCTCAGTGATGGACGTTAGCCGGGTGAGCTGCTGTTGGTGAGTAGCCAGAATACTCGCTTGGGTAGAGACCTCAATGGATAGCCGCTGGATTGGGGTCGGGCGATGTCTTCTGTAATGAGGAGTCAGAAGCCATGGGATTCATGTGCAGCTGTATTGTTGACAATCGTAGTATAACAGGCAAGGGTAAATCACCGGCAACAACAGTATCACAGACAAGGCAGAAATGTAATGAAGGGACAGGCAGGGAGTCAGATGGGCAGGCAGCAAGACGTCGTAACATAAAAAACAATCCAAGGTCGTACATGGGAAAACAATACACATAGGAAAAATGCTTAAGAAATGTCAGCCGTGGCAAAACAAGACTTTGGTGTGTGTGTGTGTGTGTGTGTGTGTGAGGGTGTGTGTTTTATAGTCCACCAGAAGAGGATCAGGTGAGCGCGTGATCAGCGCCAGGCACTGGGTTATAGGAAATTAATTCCAGACAAATTTAGTACTCCGGTGATGGAGCCCTCAGGTGGTGATCGGAGGGAGCCACAGAGGCCATATTTGTGAGAATAACTGATCAGAGATCAATTAAAACCTATAGACACTCCATTCATGGGTTTAAAGAGATCTAGTTATTATTTTGGAATGAATGTAGAAATGCTTAAAACACTTGATGCTTGATGAGATTGACTTGGTTTTGATAAATAGAACATTACATTGTTAATGTAAATTTACAAAATAGAATTGTATTTGGTTTCTTTCTTTTTTCTTTTTTGATGTACTGTAAAGTAATGTTCATTTAACAAGGAAGATGTGTCAACTTTAAGAGTAATGCATATGAATTTACAATGATTCATAAAAAAAAAAAAGTTTTTTCCCCATAATAATTTAAAAATAAAAATTCAGAGTGTTTGATGTTTGAAAGAGTGTTGTTAGTGAATATAATCTATTAATAACAAATAACCACTTTTGGTCAGTGACAAGATTCATGACTTATTCTACTTTATAACTATATCACCTGTTCATTTTTGTTTCTGCCATTCTTTGCAGCAAATTATGTGTTTGGGTAAACACATTTACAAAGACCGCAAACCCAAATAAAAAGGCAAGAGTCAAACTGCCTGACTAAATTAAATACTGATCACCATAATGGTGACCAACTATTTTCAATAATACAACATCTAAACCTCTGTTAATTCTCAAAAAGAACTTCTGCTAAGATCTTGAGAGATTTAATATCTTTTATTCATAAGTAACTGTATTTTATACACATTTTTTCCTCAGTAAAGACGGGTGCACAGAATTTTGGCCATGATTTGGTCATCTGAGACAAATCTTGAGAATCCTAAAATTTTCCTATAATCCTAGGCTAAAATCTGTAGTCTTTGGCACACGGTGTGACTTCTCCTGTGACAAAGGTCAAATTGTCTTAGTTTTTCAAGACAAGTCGTGATCAAAATTAATGCTAGAGATGTCTTTGTTAGCCACTATTTTAGTCCCGCGTTTCATGCAGCTCACAGTCACCAAACTTGTGTGGGTTGATTATGTAATACTCTGTACAAGCTTTTATGCACGCATCCGTTTTTAACGTGTCTTGACTGTCATACAGTCTGACATAAATTACAGTTACATTTATTTTGTAATTAAAGTATGTAACGCCATAATGTTCTCAAAAGTTTAGCACAAAACATTATTTATAGTCAAGTCAAGTCAAATTTATTTATATAGCGCTTTTACAATTGGTAATTGTTTCAAAGCAGCTTTACATATTAGAAGCACAACAGTTTCATTTATACATTGTTTGTAGAAGGTTTTTTAGTCTCACTTTATGTTAAGTGGCCTTAACTACTATGTACTTACATTAAAAAATTAGTACAATGTAGTTATTGGGTTCATATTGAATTGCAAAACACTTTTGCTGCTATTGAGGTGGATACGGGTAAGGTTAGGGAAAGCTTTGGTGGTATGGGTAGGTTTAAGGGTGGGTTAAGATGTAAGGGATGGGTCAAAAGTGTAATTATCAATGTAATTACAGAAATTAATTACAGATGTAATTACATGCAAGTGTTTTTAAAATATAAGTACAATGTAAAAACATGTATTAACAGAATAAGTGTATTGTATCAAATGATTAATTTAAATGTAAGTACATAGTAGTTAAGGACACTTAATATAAAGTGGGACAGGTTTTTTAAATGTCCTCATAATGTTGGGACAAAACATTTTAGAACATTATTGGAACACCCTCTAAACATTCAGAATGACAACTAACTTTAAATGAATAAGGTTGTGTGTGCTGTTTCAAAAGAACATCATTGAATGTGGGAAAGTTTTGTAGCCTATACATACATGAGTTTTTCCTTGTAAGTCTCTAAACTTTGAGTCCTAGCATCATGTAAATCTCTCTTAAAAGGGCGGTGATCAGGCCCTCATTGATGAAATGAAAGATTTGAGTATGTGGTTTGTTTTTTATCAGCAATTGTGAATCATGCAGAATACATTTAACGGCATCATTAAACATTCCACCCACATGTAGAAATATCAAACATGTTTGTACAGAAACAGTTACAGTAATAATATAGAAAACATCACATCACTTTGCTGATCCTTCATTTGTTAATTTGTCAAATAAATCTTTTACCACTTTGCAAATGTCTGTGTTCATGTGTTTCATTTTGCTAAAGCTTGTGAATCAGGGACATCAACTTCTTAGAAGGAACATGTGGACGGAAGTTTGCTTTTTTTTATTCCTGTACATCGCATGCAAACATTATTATGGCATTTTAGGGGATATTTGGGGACATTAAGACTGATCATGCAAAACCGAGAAACTGTTTATTAAAGTAACTTTATTAAAATAATACAACTAATTACATTTTGATTACTTTTCTAAATTTCTAATGAACGTTTTCAGCTGTTAATCATTTTCATACATTTAAACCATGGGTTAACTTTAACTCTGATTACAGTCAGACTTTCAAAATCCTTCATCATTTAAATTAAAATTATAATAATTAGATTGTAAAGCCCACCCAGATAGCAAGCAACCATTGAGACAATGTTAATTCAATGTTAATGTGTCAATGTTAACCGCATTGAATCAACATTACTTTTGCACCCACAATTAATGTTGAAAAAATTCCATCCAAAATCAATGGTAATGGCACTGAATCAATGTTACAAAGTGATGTTGGTTCAACATCATTCTTGCACACGCAGAAATTGAAACACAACTACAACTGACTTAAAGCCACACAGCCTGAAATCAACCAAAGATAAAGGAAGACAATACATCTCTCAAGATCTCAGCAGAAGTTATTTTTGAGAATTTACAGAGGTTTAGATGTTGATGTTTTATTGAAAATCTTCGACCATCATTATGGTGATCGGTGTTTTCTTTAGTTGGGCAGTTTGACTTTTGGCTTTTTATGTGAGTTTGTGGTCTCAGTGTGGTAACACTGAGATTTACAAAACATAATTTACAAAGAAAGCCAAAAACAAAGATGATCAGGTGATACAGTTTTGTAATTACAGCATCTACAAGTATATAACTGTAAGGAGGAGTCAGAAGCCATGGGATCCATGTGCAGCTGTATTGTTGACAATCGTAGTATGACAGGCAAGGGTAAATCACCGGCAACAACAGTATCACAGACAAGGCAGAAACGTAACGGAGGGACAGGCACAGGGTCGGGGCTGGCAGCAGACAGAACAAGCAGTATCCAGATAAACAGGCAAGGAGTTAGATGGGCAGGCAGCAAGACTGAACAGAATAACAGAATAAACAATCCAAGGTCATACACGGAAAAACAATACACATGGGAAAAATGCTCAGAAATGTCAGCCGTGGCAAAACAAGACTTCGCGGTGTGTGTGTGTGTGTGTGTGTGTGAGGGTGTGTGTTTTATAGTCCACCGGAAGGGGATTAGGTGAGCGTGTGATCAGCGCCAGGCACTGGGTTATGGCAAATGAAGTCCAGACGAGTTTAGTACTCTGGTGACGGAGCCCTCAGGTGGTGATCAGAGGGAGCCACAGAGGCCGCATTCGTGACAATAACTGATCAGAGATCAGTTAAAACCTATAGACACTTGATTCATGGGTTCAAAGTGATCTTCGCCTCCCAGCGAAGACGCTCAGAACCACAGTTTCGAAACAAATGTCTAGTGAAGCTTCAAAGCTTCATGAAGCAGTGTTTCAAAAGCACCCATCACTACTGTCTACTCTCTGATCAGTTTTTTTACATATAGAAGTTTTAATTAGACATTAATAGCATTTTGTATATTTTACTTTCAATAAAACATTTGCAATGGGTTTGTAAAAGGTGTTTTTATTGCATTTACACTGTTCTGACCAGGATTCAAACTCAAGGCGACAGCATACTTGTTGAGAACAGTATCCACTCCCCCTCACTTTTTCTTGTTTGACACAAACCACATTGTTACGACCATCTAGGGGTCGGCCGCAACAGGAAGAGGAAGAAATGAGTCTCACTACCAGAGAGAGATTCCAAAAAAGAAAAGATTTATTTCTTAAAGAGGGTTTAGGGTCAGGGGCAGGCAAGGCCAAAATAACAAACAGAAGAATCCTTTTGTTTAAACCTCTACAATTCCTAATTTGAAAATAAAGAAAACAAAATACACTTTAAACTCAGTTTTAAACTTAAATCTCCCTAACCAAAAACAATATGAAAATATGTACAAAATAAAATGGCGTCAGACCCCCTACATCCCTCAATTAGGCAAATATATATACAAAAGTATTTACAGGTAATATTTACAGAAGTCCGTAGCAAACAAAACAGAATCAGAATCCAGAATCGATAGTCAAACAGGCGTAGGTCAAGTAAACAAGAAATATCAACAATCAAAATACTACAGTCACTCTCACAAATACAAACTCCAAATAATCACTTACAATCAATCTCTCTGGAACGACACTCTAGACTAACAAACGATACGAATTAATGATGAGTTACGATCAATGACCCTTCAGTGTGTTTGGGGCAGTCTTTATATCTGGTTCAGGTGAGGATGAGAAAAAATTGCAGCCTCCAACAAGTTATCACAAGTCACTGCCCATCTGTAATACAAACATGCATAGGCACATACACAGAGAGAGAAAATACACAAGACAAACAAAGGACAACAGGATGGGATAAATGAATCAATAACTCTGCTCATAACACACATGTAGGTTATAATTCGTCCAAAACTTGTTTCGAAGCCTCGACACAATATGGCACATTTGCTTCAATTGTTTCAGTGTTTTACAAAGCTTCGCTCCACCCATCACTCTCTTATCCCGCAATGCATGCTGGGAGCCCTGAGTTTTATACTATGGTTGGTCCCAGCATGGATTGTGGCATGGATCCATTGCTGAGATTCATATGCTGATTCTTACATATATATATATATATATATATATATATATATATATATATATATATATATATGTATATATATATATATATATATATATATATATATATATATATGTGTGTGTGTGTGTGTGTGTGTGTGTTAAAGTTTTTTCCCATAATTACTGTATTTTATTACACATTTTTTCCTCAGTAAAGGCGGGTGCACACAATTTTGGCCATGATTTGGTCATCTGAGACAAATCTTGAGAATCCTAAAAGATTCCTATAATCCCGCGTTTAATGCAGCTCACAGTCACCAAACTTGTGTGAGTTGATTATGTAATACTCTGTACAAGTTTTTATGCACGCATCCGTTTTTAACGTGTCTTGACTGTCATACAGTCTGACATAAATTACAGCTGAGATCGCACAGTGTGACATGAGGATCATGTTCGTATAGTCTGTCAAGCAACAATGGTAAAGGACTATTATAAATTGCACAAAGTGCACCTGTCTTAACTGTAAATGATTACAGTTACATTTATTTTGTAATTAAAGTATGTAACACCATAATGTTCTCAAAGGTTTAGCACAAAACATTATTTATACATTGCTTGTAGAAGGTTAAAAACAACAGTAGTTGACCAAAGTGCTGTACATATAAAAGGGTCATAAAACAAACAAAGGAAACAAACAAAAAAACCCACAGCTCTCAGACTGTATTAAATGCCAAAGAATAAAAATATGTTTTAAGACTAGTTTTAAAAGCAGTTAAATTAGGGGCCATCCTCACAGACAAACGTAGTGAGTTCCAGAGTTTAGGGGCAGCTACTGCAAAGGCACAATCACCCCTGTGCTTTAGTCTTACTCTAGGAACTGTCAGCAGCATATGATCGACAGACCTCAGAGACCTTGATGGGATGTGTAATTGTATAAGGTCAGAAAGGTAAGTTGGTGCTAGGCCATTTAAAGATTTATAAGCAAGCATTAAAACCTTAAAATCAATCCTAAAATGAACCGGAAGCCAATGTAGCGAAGACAATATGGGCGAAATATGTTCGTGTTAAAAGTCGAGCTGCTGCATTTTACACTAACTGCAAGCGTGAGAGAGAGGCCTGGTTAACACCAACATAGAGAGCATTACAATAGTCTAAGCGTGATGAAATAAAAACATGTATAAGCCTTTCAAAATCATTAAATGACAAAAAAGGCTTAACTTTAGATAAAAGCCTTAACTAACAAAAACTTGACCTGACTACCGAGTTTATCTGTTTGTCAAGTTTAAAATCTGTATCCATTATTACCCCCAGATTTTTAACAGTGGATTTAACATAGGGAAGCAAGGAGCCCAAATCAATGTTAGAGGTCTTATTAGTACAGTTTGGATCAAATATAATGATTTCAGTCTTGCTATCATTAAAATGTAAAAAATGTAAGGCCATCCAATCCTTAATGTCTTTGAGACAGTCAAAAATAAGTTTTAAAGGACTGGCATTTTTCCGCTTTAGTGGCACATAAATTTGCATAAATCTGCATAACAGTGAAATGAAATGTCATATTTCCTGAGAATTGACCCTAATGGGAGCATATACAAGGAGAACAGCACTGGGCAGAGAATAGAGCCTTGACGGACTCCAAATGGAAGGGGTGCTGATGAGGAAACAGAAAAAGTCCTGTCTGATAAGTATGACCTGAACCACTTCAGAGCAGTACCATTAATACCAACAAAATGTTCCAAGCGGGAAAGTAAGATATTATGATCAATGGTGTCAAAAGCAGATGTGAGATCTAAAAGCATACGAATTGCTGAGTCTCCTGAGTCAGTAACCATTAAAAGGTCATTAAAAACCTTTAAAAGTGCCGTTTCTGTGCTATGAAGAGCTTTAAAACCAGACTGATATACTTCTAAAATTGAATGTCTATCTAAGAAAGATTGCAATTGTGTACAGACTATTTTCTCTAATTTTTTAGAAAGGAAGGGGAGTTTAGAGATTGGTCTATAATTAGACAGAACCGTCGTGTCCAGGTTGGATTTTTTTTATCAGAGGTTGGACCACAGCATGTTTAAAATCTAGTGGAACAACACCTAAGGTCAAACTGCTATTTATAATTTCTTGAACTACAGGCCCAATGGAATCAAAAATCTCTTTTAAAAGACGAGGTGGAACTACATCTGTAGGACAGGTAGAGGGTTTCAGCTGAAGAATAATATCTTTCAAAAGAGAAAGAGACGCAGGTGTTACAACAGAGACACGGAGACTGAAGTAGAAGCAATCCAGTTAAGTATTTATTCACAAGTAGTTGAGCACAGAGTGATAACAAGCAGATATAGCGTGATGAGAGATGAATGGGATATAATACTGTCCTTTTAAACTTGCAGATGCTGGATGAGAGATGCAATGGAGGGAGACGATGGAGACACTCACACACACAGGTAGGTTTGCACACGGGGGAGACCAGGAGACGAAGGAGATGAAGGAGATCGCTGGAGCAGGTAGGTAAGTAGTTTGGGAGTCCTTAAGGTAAGCATACATATGTCATAGTGCGAACGAGACCGGACAGTGAGTGTGTGTGAGTGTGGTGGCTTTATGGTGCTGGTGATTGCAGAGTTAATGACGTGCAGGTGGCGGTGATTAGAAGGCTGGTGATTGAGTGCGTGGGTACTGCAGTGAGGTGGAACCTGACGTGTCTGTGACAGCAGGCTCAAACTGGTTAAAATCAGCTGAGCAAGTGATCAGGGCAGGGGTCCACAGAAGGAGGTATAATGTGTGTTCTGATAACTGATACCTTATCCACAAAAAATTGTAAAAACCTCTTGCAAGTGTCAGAGGACACATCAGAAAAAGTAGGTTGAGAAGCGTTTACTACAGAATTAATTGTGCTAAAAAGAGCTTTAGGTTTATGAGAATTTTTAAGAATAACATTAGATAAATACTTTGTTTTCTCAGCTTTAACAGTTTTTTGGTATTTGTACCAAGTCTCCTTTAAGATGTCACATCATAGTATGATTAATTTAAATGTAAGTACCATGGACGTTTCCTCCGAATAGGCAAAGGAGGCAGTGCCTCCTCAAAAAAATAGGATAAGAAAATAATCCATATTACATATAAAACAAATATTACAAATATTACAAATTATGACATTAAAAAGAGCGCAAGTCACGCGTATTTCTAAAGAAACAGTGCACAACAGCGACCCCTGCATGTAAAGTTACACAGAGGAATCATGCCTCCCTTTTGCTCTTATAGGAATCCATAGAAAATCATCAGACCCCCGGCGTGCGGTGGGATTGTGGGGGGTAATTGAGAATGAATGGGGGAAAGTCATGTGAGAGGAGGCAATGTCTCCATCGCGCTATGATTGGATGTAATTGGTTATGATTAGATATGATTGGTTTGTTTTTTGCATGCCACCTCTTGTTGACGTGCGCGTTCTGCGCCTCAGTTTGACTGAACAAAAATGATGGCGTCAATGGGAAGACTAATTGAAAAGTAAGTAAACAGATCACCCAGTTAGATATCACTGCTTTATGTCACGTCAAAATCAAACTTGAAATGGACTGAAAGCATGATGACTGCGGGGTTTTTAGTGCAATCAGTTTGGTGAAATTAAAATGCATCTTCGTGTCTGTGACAGAAGGTGTTTAAGGAGCATGACTGATGATCCAACATAGTTAAAAAGAAAAACATCAATACACAAATAAAATATATTATTTAAATTATTATTGCCTTTAGTTAGTATTTTGGAATGAATGTAGAAATGCTTAAAACACTAACTTGATGAGATTGACTTGGTTTTGATAAATAGAACATTTATTACTATAGTTACATTGTTAATTTAAGATTACAAAATAGAATTGTTTTTGGTTTCTTTTTTTCTTTTTTGATTTAATGTAAAGTAATGTTTATTTAACAAGGAAGACGTGTCAACGTTAAGAGTAATGCATGAATTTACATTGATTCATAAATAAATAAAAAATGTGCCTCCTCATTTCAGAACACCATTGCACGCCACTGGTAAATACATAGTAGTTAAAGCTAAAAGTAAAAGTGGGACCAGTCTTTTAAATGTCCTCATAATTCCTTGAATGTGGAAAAGTTTTGTAGCCTATACATACTTTGAGTCCTAGCATCATGTAAATCTCTCTTAAAAGGGCGGTGATCAGGCCCTCATTGATGAAATGAAAGATTTGAGTCTGTGGTTTGTTTGTTTTATCAGCAAATGCGAATCATGCAGAATACATTTAACGGCGTCATTAAACATTCCACCCACATGTAGAAATATCAAACATGTTTGTACAGAAACAGTTACAGTAATAATATAGAAAACATCACATCACTTTGCTGATCCTTCATTTGTTAGAAGAAGAAGAAGTTTTATTAATATAGTGCCTTTCCATAGCTCAAGGTCGCTTCACATAGTGCTATACAATATTTGCACATCCACATACACAATACAAACACAGAAGGCCAGATTTAGCCACATTATTCAAAATACATATTGAAAAGATATGTTTTTAGCTGTCTTGAAGGTAGGCAAAGATGATATATTACGAAGTGTAAGGGGTAGCAGATTCCATAATCTAGGAGCATTACCTCTAAATGACCTACCACCTACAGTGGACAGCCGAAAATGAGGAATGTACAAAACACCAAGCTCAGATGATCTGAGTAGGAGTGGAGTAGGTCAGACAGTTATGGAGGCGCAAGACCATTTAATGCCTTAAACGTTAGAAGTAATATCTTAACCCTCTGGAGTCTGAGGCTGATTTGGGGTCCTGGAGAAGTTTTGACAAAGTATATACAAAGATACAGGTGCTGGTCATATAATTAGAATATCGTGAAAAAGTTCATTTTTTTATTGTAAATTATTTTTTAAAATGAAACTTTCATTTATACTAGATTCCCTACATGTAAAGTACACGAGTTCTGCAGCCCTTTGTGCACAAGCCTTTCTCTTGACGCATCTCTCACAAGTTTTGCACTTTCTCTCAACATATTCTGCCATTTTGGGCCAATAAAATCTACCTCTTGCCAGCTCCAAAGTTCTTTCATACCCCATGTGCCCTGTTTCATCATGGACTCCTTCAAGAGCTCTGTCTCTGAAATTGGGGGAACCACTAGCTGCTTGTATTTTTGCCCATACTAATCAGACACCATACGATGTAGTACACCATCTACCAAGCTTAGTTGGGACCTTTCCCTCAGCATTAGACTCACTTCTTTGGATTCTTTGAGTCTATCTGCCTGAGTTAATATCTCCCCAGACACCACAAGGTCAATTACCCTTCCAATGGCTACATCTTCTCTTTGCAAATTGTACCAATCTGTGTAAGTCATACTGGGTAAAGTAGTTTGTCCAGGCCAGTCCTCAGGTTCTAAGAAATCATCAGGGACAACAGCGCCATTGCAAAGAAGCATCTCGACAGTGGGACTTGGAATAACTCTGCCTTCCAGCAGGTCTCCCTCCTCACACGACTGTACAACATACGTCTCGCAACACACTGAATGTCGTATACACACAGTTTTGATTGCTTCATGATCAGTGTTTTCAAACTCAGTTGCTGCACATTTTGCTCTGCTTATCAAGTTTGCTACACGTCTATCTGTATGGCCTCAGCATCATCCAAAAGTGGTTCTTGAGGACGACGAGAAAGCCCATCCGTGTCGACATTAGTTTTGCCCGCTCTATACTTAATATCAAAACATACATAGACAGAGCTGCGAGCCACCTATGGCCAGCGGCATTCAATTTAGCCGTTGTGAGGATGTACACTAATGGGTTGTTGTCAGTTAACACAGTAAATTTTGTGCCATACAAGAAATCGTGAAATTTTTCACACACAGCCCATTTGAGTACTAAGTACTCTAGCTTGTGCACTGGGTAGTTTTTCTCACTCTTAGATAGACCACGGCTGGCGTAGGCGATAGCTCTAGTCTTTCCATCTTGAACTTGATATAAAGCAGCGCCTATGCCAGTGATGCTGGCGTCGGTGTGTAAAATGTACAGCAACTTCCAGTCCGCAAAACCTAGAACTGGCACAGTTGTAAGCTTCTGAATGATAGTGTTGAAAGCAACTTGACACTTATCGTTCCATTTCCCAGCTAAGGATTGCGCTTTACTCCTAACCCGGTACCCAGTTTTTTCAAATCCTCAAAATCATCTGGAGAGACACGACATGTGCGCTCTTTGAAAGGAATATGTTCAATTAGCTCTATTCGATGTGCCATGCCTGACACTCGTCCCACATCTAGATCATGCTTTGCTTCACGGTTTAAATGGGAGAAATGGGAGAATCATTAAAATTGAGTGTCACAGGGTCTTCCGCCTTTACCAAAAGACTTGCCATCAGGGAAGTGGTATCTTGTGAAGTGCTAGTGTTATCAAAAACAGGGACAAACTTAATCCAGTCCACCACTGAACATTCAGCAAGCACGCCTTTGGCTGCAAGGTTACACTGTGGTCTGAAATGTTTCGAACAACTTTAACTTTATTTCGAAGTCTTGCTTCAGCTTGTATCAATTTACATTCCACGACTAAACCACCTGGAATGTAATGAATCAGTGGTTCATCAATAATCAGCATCTTGCTCTGGCCACAGTCTTTAACTCGATAAACCCCAATCAATTCACACTTTTGCCCTTTCATGAGTTCACACTTACAAATAAGTCAGGTAACCCTTTTAGGTTACATGAAGTAACCCAGAGAGTGTGAGGAGACGGGGTGGTGGAGGGATTCTGGAAACTGTCGAGGATCCTTGGGTGAGTTTGACTGTGATTATATATATATATAGGCCTGAACTCATGCCGATTGGGTAGATATGTTGATTACAGATTGTTGACAGCTGGTTGAGATGACGTAATGAGATGACAATGATTGTGTAGCTTATTTGACTTGTTCCTCCCGAACTACGTTAATAAAACATAATTTAATGATTGTTACCAATTTATTGCCTGACAGTCTAACTGGGGCGATTCATCACAATTACGATAAGCAGCCATCCAGTTCATGCGAATGGGCATGTATGTGCTGTATGTATTCTTTTCCCTGCAGCACTTTAAAATCTTGGACAAGCTAATGAAGTACATTTGTACCCACTAGCAAGGGCACCCATATAAGGGACTATTTGTCCCGCAGCTCCCTCAACCCGAAGGGTCTCCCACAGAGGTAATACCCCTATGTTGTAAGTACTGCTTGTAGAAGGATTCAGCTACATGTCACCTGGGATCCAGTTTCGATTAAACAGCAACACTCAATTCCATCCAACCAAGCTTTACTCTCCCAAGGTTCCCCAACTAGACCACTAGGAACCTGGTTACTCTTTTCTATGGAACTTTTCACAACTCCAGCTTCCATTCATTCCTCAACAGAAGCTACTTCAAGTTTAAATGTGCAGTGGGTGTCGGCACTTTGGTGGGAGAACTCCTTTGCTCATGTCTCTGAACTAACTTTTGCTGCACCAAAGGTGCATTCACAGGATTAGTACACTGTTGCAAATAATGAGAGTCTTTGCAGCGGTATCAAAACCCACCCATAGGCAGTGACTTAGAGTGAGTTTGAGGCACAGGGTGTGATGTTTTCCCCTCTTTGCCTCTTCTCTTCTTGGGCCCACTGACCTGGAGTTATATGGTCATATGACGGTTTATTTACTGAGGCTGGCTTCTGTGCTTTAGCTTTAGCCACCTCAGCTTCAAGCTCTTTTAGGCGTTTTGGCAATGCCAGACTGTCTTGAATCTCAGTATTTGCTGCAAATCCATGATTGACAGTAACGTGGACTTGGTTTTGTGCTCTAACAGGGGGTGTATATAGATGTAGATTCCTATGTTTCTCCTTAAGCTGTTTCTCATGCTCGCAAGACCACAGTTTGTACAGCAAGCTAGAATAGCTCAAATCAGATTGTAACGAGCCTGTTAGTAATTCTTTAAGACACAACTGAGTTATCAGGACTTCATCCTAGCACCCTCTGATGAACTGTTTGAGAAGTAAAGTATCAGAATGTTTGCCAACCACTTCCTTCTTTTCAACCTCCTGCATCAAAGAATAGAGTCCCCTCAAATAATCAGAGGACTTCTCACCCCTGTTTTGGTGCATCTCTATAAACTGGATGTACAGCTCGTCTCCACCAGTGACACTACCATCAGCTTTTTCTAGCTCCCATGCATACACTTCTGGTGGTGCCTACTCCTAGAGCGACATTAAGAGCAGGGGGAAGGAGGCTATCCAAAATGTGCCTTCTCTTATGCTTCTCCATCAAAGAAGGGTCTGAGAGTAACTTCCTAACATACAATTGCCATGTGGTGAAATCAAATTCCAGAAAACATTTTCAATTTAGGGGGTGAGGTGACATGTCCCTGGTAATCGAGGTCATTACATTACAAGATTTTCTTGGAGCAGGGGTTGAAGTTGAAGGGCCCCTGTCTGCACCATCAGCTTTGTGTGCAAGCTTTGTCACTACTTGCTGGCTTAGATCATCAACATTTACGCAGTGTAGCCAAAATCTCTATTTGTGCCAACAGCTGATCAGCCATATTATCAAAAGGTGTGATCTGAATATTCACTGTATAGTGATGTTGGGGTGTTAGAGTGATGTTGCACATTTTTGTTCGGTCTCCCATCTAGTGGCACAACTCCCCATACATTTTGGTCATCTGCATTCAAATATTCTTCTTCAGCTATTAATGGGGTAGTAACCTCCGAAACTCCATCAAGATTCTCACTTCATCAAGATGATCAAAGAATCTCCTCACTTCCACAAGAGTAGTCTTTGGGTCTACTTTTGTAAGCAATGCCTTTTGATAGAAAAGTGAATTATAAATGAATGAAACACATTAATTAGTTTCAATGAACTGTAACTGTATGCTCTGAATTATTTCTCTTCCTCTTTTGCTTCGATTCGATTTCAGTATGCACTTAACTCCCTCGGGTCGGCGGTCACGCCGGCGTGATCACCGCGTTTTTTTTCTAACCAGTGTGAAAGAGACTCAAAATACTCCGTTAATGCTGCACATACAATTAAGAGCTATACACCATTTTAATCTGTGGAATATCTTCTTTTATTTGTGTACACTCAGAGTAAAAACAAAATGTTGTGCTTTTTGTAAAATAAAGAAAACTAACATGATGCGTGATCTCTCATCTCTCTCTGAACGAAGTCCAATCTGATAGTTCTCAGAAAATGAACTGTAACTTAGTGAATACTAATCACAAAAAAATTAGAATTGTGTCTAAAAAAACGTTGAAATGTCAGGTTTTAAATCGTGTAAGTCAAATCGAAAACAAACCTTCTGTGTTTATGTAATCTGTATGAAAAGAGAGCCATGTCAGAAGTCCTTGATTCAGCTCATTATCCGCTAATGCGGCCACGCCCACGGAGGGAGCGCTATTCAGACGCAAATTCAGTCAATACATGCATTCATCGTCTCAATTGTGTATTTATTGTCTTGAAAAGTGTTTTGAATAGTCATAGTTAGTGATCTCTGGCCTCTGTTAGTTCAGTTATTTCCTGGATTGCCTATTCTTCTTTAGCATTGGCATTTGTGGACTAAAAGTGCACAAAGCGCCCTCTGGCTGCAAGTATGAATTGTAAACACAGTATCCAGCACTCATAGTAATGACAATAAATAATGAATAAATACTCCTCTGTATAGAAAATTGACATAAACATGAGAATCCATCAATATTTCTCCAAATGTGCATGCTTTTAAGCTAAAAGCCTATATGAAATGCCATAGAGGTAACATAACTGTTCAGACACTTTGTATCATAGAAATGCATTATATTTTAATAATAGAATATCATTATTTTAAATTGTAATAATATTTCACAGTATTGCTGTTTTTTCTGTATGTTTGATTTACATTATGATGAGCTTGAGACATGATCAACAGAGGGTTTTTTCACAGCCTATCTGACTGAAAGGCCTCATTATTTATGCAGGTCATCACGCCTCCACGCATACTGTGTTTCTTGACCAAAGATGTTTTAGAAAATTTAAATCTCTCTATTGTTTTATATGAAGGAGTAGGAATGATAATTTTTACATAATTTTGAAGATGAATCGCCTGCGATAATGAACGCGATATTGCGTGGCTTGTCCGTGAACTACGGCTCCGTCTATTAAAAGGCGCTGCGTTTAAAAACAGGTGATGACGATTTAGCGGTAATCAGGGAACCGGCTTTACTGACGAAATGAGCGTGAGAATAGCATGCGATTAATCGTGCAGCCCTATATTGTTGCTGTTTGGGGGTGTCTACTCTTTAAACCTTTAAATATATTCTTCTCTGCTCTTGGATGAATGGATCCCCTTCATTTGTATATGTGATAAAATTTAGAGTGTTACATAAAATGGCGCCTGAACAGGGACTTGAACCCTGGACCATCTTTCACAACTCGCCGAGAACCGATTCAAGAACTAATACACTCCCTTAGTAGTTTGTACTTGGAGTCTGAAGAGGAGGCAGCAGTCCTGGATGAGGATGATGGTTTGAATGATTTACCACCACCTCCACCGATAGAAGAAGAGGATGAAAGTCTCATCAGTCTCGCCACTGCAACTAAGGTAAATCAACTGAGTATGAGAATTGACAAGATGGAGAAAGACAATGTGGAGTGTGTTAGAAGAGTGAAGCAAGACATTCGAAATCACCTTCAACATCATGACCATTGTCTTTAAAACTCTAGAAGGACAAGTTAGAGAGATTACCAAACAGGTGACAACTCAAGCCCAGATCGTTGATCAGAATCAAGGAAAAAGCTTACAGATATAATTGAAAGGCGGTGTGATCATTTGAAGCAAGTTTTGGAAGGACAGATGCAAGACCTAGGTAAGGCCATGATGGATTGCTTAAAGAGAAGAGATAATAAGCTCAAGTCTATGATGAGTTCTGCCCCGAATGCTGTGTCTACTCCTATAGCTTCGCAAGCCTTCACAACGTCATTCCCGGTTGGTCAGACAATATCTACATCTCAGTCAGTCAAACTAGAGTTCCCTGTATTTGGACGCACAGAAGGTTAAGATCCACTAACATACCTGGAAAGGTGTGCTGAGTACTTAGCAGTGCGACCAATGAGTGATGGCGAGATATTGGCAATACTTCCATCAGTATTGATGCACACTGCTAAAGACTGGTGGATGGCAGAGAAAATCCATGTCAACACGTGGAATCAATTCAAGGCTGTATTCCTTTGTTCCTTTCTACCTGATGACCATGAGGTGGAGGCTGAGAGGAAAATGAGAGAGAGAAAGCAAGGGATGGGTGAAAGCATTCGAACATTTGCTCTTCAATTTAGAGCTATGTGTATGAGACTGAGGCCATCAGTGACTGAAAGAGAAATACTTCAAGCCACATTAAGGAACTGTAATCCTCGAGTTGCCAGTATTCTGAGAAGCACAGCCACGACCTTTGATGAGCTGGTACATGTTGGAACTTTAGTGGAACGAGACATGGCAGAAGAAAGAGTCTACTGGAAGCAACGCAATGCTGAGCAAGCCAGCAGAAAAGGAGGGTCTGACAAATCAGGTAAAGGCAAAGGGGGAAGCCATAACATTGCTATACTATCAGAAAGTAACATCAAGCTGTTAACCTTTCCTGTAGTATTGCAGAACCATCCATGTGATGCTGTCATAGACACTGGTAGCTCATATTCGTTGATTCAAGAGTCCTTGTGGAGGAAATGGAAGGATGATGCTGAGATCTGGAAATTCAGCAGAGGACTGTCGTTTGCTCTTGCCAATGGCCAAGTACAACGAGCCCTAGGGGAAGTCAGTTGGGAATGTACACTGCAAGATAACACGCATCCAGTACGGCTGTTCATTATGAGGAATCAAGATCTATCATTTCCACTCATTCTTGGTCTTGATTTCCTTGTGTCAGTTGGCTTAAAACTTGACTTCAACAGTTCTTCTTATTCATTTCCTGGACAGGAGACACCACAATCGTTTTCTTGCTATTTACAACCTGCTAGCATTAACATTCACTGTGCATTATCAACCATACAAGTGTCAGAAAATACCATATCCATCATTAAGGATTTGGTGAGTCAAGCTGATATTTCACGTAGTGAGAAGAGGCAACTGGAAGGTATTTTATAGAATTGGCCCACTGTATGTACCGATGACCTAGGACAAACCTCTGTTATCAAACATCAGATTGTGACTACTGATTCCATCCCGGTACGGAAAAGACCATACCCTGTACCAATCAACAAGCAAAAGTTCATTGATGAGGAGATTGAGTCAATGTTGAACAAGGGCATAATACGGCCGTCTACTTCTCCATGGGCAGCTCCTATAGTCTTAGTACCGAAGAAAGATGAGAGTGTTCATTTTTGTGTAGATTATCGGTCCTTGAATGCCAAAACCCCATTAGACAGATTCCCAATGCCTCAAATACAAGACATTTTGGAGTCGATGTACAGAGCCTCAGTATTCAGCACCTTAGATCTTAGGAGTGGATACTGGTAAGTTATGATGGATGACTGCAGCATCCAAAAGACTGCTTTCATTACCAAAAATAATCAGTATGAGTTCATTCGTCTTCCCTTTGGGCTGAAAAATGCGGGAACTACCTTCCAAAGACTGATGAACAGAATATTGAAGGATTTGCTTGGTAAATGTTGCTTCATGTATATTGACGACATTGTGGTGTATTCTAAAGATGTCCAACAGCATATCAAAGATCTTAAGGCAGTGTTCTGTGAAATGGAATCTGGTGGGTTGACCTTAAACCTTAAGAAGTGTAACCTCTGTAAAAAATCATTGTCCTTTTTGGGACACGTGATTTCTGAAGGAGGGATCAAAACAGAAAGGACCAAGGTGGAAGCCGTGAAGAACTTTCCCACACCAAGGAACTTAAAGGAAGTTCAGCGCTTCCTTGGCCTTGCTGGATGGTATCATCGGTTCATTTCACTTTTTTCAGAGCTCGCTGCTCCTTTACATGCTCTCAAGCAAAATAATACCCCGTGGAATTGGACTGAGTGCCAAAATGCCTTTGAGAAACTGAAGGATGCTTTGCAAAAGGCCCCGGTTCTTGTGCCACCAGATTCTAGCAGACCATTTAAAGTACAGACTGATGCAAGCAACATCAGTTTGGGGGCTGTGCTGACCCAAGAATCAGACCAAGGTGAACATGTCATTGCATATGCGTCACGACTACTTCATGGACCGGAGAAATCATATGCTGTATCGGAGAAGGAATGTCTTGCTGTGGTATGGGCAGTGGAAAAGTGGCAGAAGTATCTGGAAGGAAGACGGTTCCAAATTCTCACAGACCATGCAGCACTTGTTTGGGTATTTAACCATCCTCGACCTACTTCAAAAGTCATGAGATGGGCCATCCGACTTCAGGGTCTTGACTTCACTGTGCAATACAGGAAAGGCCAGTGCAATGTTGTTCCTGACTCATTATCGTGTGCCCTATCTGAAGAGGATCTCCTGAGTCCAAATGCAATATGTCATGCACAGGATGTGGCTAAGGATTTGCCTGTGGACTGGGAAGAATTAGGAAGATCCCAGAAGGATGACAAAGCACTGCAGGACCTGTGGGACAATGTAAAACATCCTCCACAAGACCCAGATCATATTCACTATGTTGTACAGAATCAGTTTTTGTTCTGATGCATTCAGGACTCGCTGAATGGCAGTAGATTGCAAGTGGTGATTCCCACCAATCTTCGTCAGAAATTCCTTGAATTCGCTCATGATAACCCACTGAGCGGACATTTGGGGCGGATGAAGACGTTACGTTGGTTGCTCAATGTGGTACACTGGCCAGAAATTTGACAAGATGTTTGGAATCACTGCAAGCAATGTCAGGTTTGCCAGCAGTACAAGCCGCGGATATCCAAGCTTTCTGGACAACTACAGTCGACACCCATCAAGGAACCTGGGTATATGTTGGGCTTGGATCTCATGGGCCCGTTTCCTAAAAGCTCAAAATTGAATGAGTATCTGTTGGTTGTCGTGGATTATTGCAGTAAGTGGGTGGAAGTGTTCCCATTATGATCAGCAAAGACTCATGTGATAGCAGACATTCTTGTCAAGGAGATCTTTACTCGCTAGGGAACTCCGACTTACCTCGTGTCCGATCGGGGACCCCAATTCACGTCCCAACTACTCAATGCCATGTGCAAGCAGTGGGGAGTGATTCAAAAACTTACCACAGCATATCACCCACAAACCAACTTGACAGAGAGAGTGAATCGCACTCTCAAAACCATGATCGCCTCTTATGTCAAAGATAACCATCGGCATTGGGATAGGTGGGTTCATGAGTTTCGCTTTGCAATCAATTCCGCATGGCAAGAAAGTACCTCATATACTCCAGCTGAAATTGCCATAGGACGCAAACTGAAAGGACCCATGGATCAGTTCCGATATCGTCACCCAGATCCTGACCACTCTGCATACAATGTCATTGAACGCCAGCAATCCCTAATGAACAGGGTAAAAGAGAATGTAGCGAGAGCCCAGGAATGACAAAGTAAGTACTATAACCAGAAAAGACGACAGGAGACTTTTGAAGAGGGAGATCTTGTCTGGGTTCGTACTCATCCGTTGTCTCGGGCAGGGGATGCGTTCATGGCAAAGTTGGCCCCTAAGTGGCAAGGACCTGCAAAGGTAATCAGACAATTGAATAAAGTCAATTATATAGTCGAAGTGTCAGTTGACCCCGTGCAAACTGAAACTTATCATGTAGAGAATTTGAAAAAGTTTTACGGTTATGTCTAACCTTTCTCTAAGGGGCAGGGTATGTAACAGTTCTGAAAAGCTGTTTCATGTTGTATGGTGTAATGCTTCTCCCCACCTCAAGGGGGATCTAGGGAGGTTTCTGAAGGAAAGGCTATCCTTTTAAGAGAGACGAGTAAGACTGTTTAGAGAGGTACTGGCATGGCTTTGAGTGTTTGCTCAACTTGGTGATGCATGAGACCCTATTATGAGGAACTTCTGTGGTTCTACAGCTCAGTGTAAGTTTTGTATATATTTTGTAACTCTGTTTGTTTTTTGTGTTCAATTGCATATTTTGATTTTTGTTTGCATATTTGTTCAGAGGGTTGTCTTTCGGCCTCATTCATCAAACAAGGACACTTCATCTGGACTATGTGATCTTTTTCTACACCATTGATTATTTGGACTGACGTTTTGTAATGTTTTGGGACACTGTATATTGAACTTTTGTGGATTTCCTGTGAGCAATCGGAATGTGGTAAGATACTCACTTCTTACCTGACTATGTGGGAATTGTGAGAAATGGACTTTATTCTTGATTGAACTCAACACATGTGGTTGGGCTGAAATGCTCTAACAAGATGTGAATTTTCTTGTCTTTGAATGCAATGTTTTGTTGATATTGTTGCTGTTTGGGGGTGTCTACTCTTTAAACCTTTAAATATATTCTTCTCTGCTCTTGGATGAATGGATCCCCTTCATTTGTATATGTGATAAAATTTAGAGTGTTACAATGTGTTATGAAAAGTTCAACCTAAAGAACACACATCTTATACAAAACAGTAGGTGTAGGATCAAGCTGGCAGGATGTGGAATTAGACTTCACAATTAGATCACTTATGACAGCAGAAGTAGTTAGACTAAAAGCAGAGAGAGAGTTTGTTGAGTGAGCTGGTGTCTTTTGAAATGGATTCAGTGATTGACTTCAATTTGTCTGAAAAGTAATGAGAAAAATTATTCACAAGCACCTCAGAGTCAGAAATAACATGTTGTGGAGGGTTAGTGAGTTTGTACCATAGCAAACAGATATTTGGGCCTGCACATAGAATTCTTAATAGTAGGGCTGGGCGATAATGATATATTTCAATATATAAACTGTTAATGCTGCCAGCTTTAAAAGAGTATCCCAACTATGACTGAAGCCACAATTTTTTTTTGGCTTCATTAATTACATTTTAAAGTAGCTATAGTTTATTAACAAAAACAGATTACACATTTGGCCTTAAAAAATTAAGAAAACTTGCTAACTTTTCGTGTGACTTTCAATTATATGCCTAAACAAGACTGAAATACACTAGGACTCTTATTTTGAAATGTCTATAGATTCTTACAACTGTTTAAAACATTTTATGTAAAGGCCATAAAGTAGACATTGTAATAATTCATCAACTTGAGTTCATTAGCAATCGCTTGGCATAAATCTGCGATTTTCATTGATTGAGAATCACTTTGAAGTAGCCTGAAGCATTGTTGCGTGAGCCTGTGGAAGTGTAGAATGCGCAACGGTGCCTTTGTGACATTGCAACATGCAGCGCTCTTTGTGAAATATCCACCGCGTCTGTGCAACGCAAGTGGGAATGTCAGCGGGAGTAAACGGTTCTGACGCACACATAACGAGCAGGTACGAAACATGTTGGGTGAGGGGAGATTTACCACTAGTTAATTGATCGCGGATGGTTTCATTATCTTGGCCGGATACAAATCAGTTGTCAGGGCACTGGTCAGGGAGTCAGCCACATTAATTTACATGATGTGCTGACAGGGTTGGGAAGGTTACTTTTAGAATGTATTTCACTACAGATTACAAAATACATGCTTTAAAAAGTAATCTGTAATGTATTTCGTTACATTACTCAAGTTTAGTAACTTAATCTAAATACTTTGTGTTAAGTATTTCAAAGTATTCCAAAGGACCATATTAACTTGATGTTATGTTTTAAGTTTACAACCTGTAAAAAAAAATTTTGGTTTTCTACTAAATTCTATTTTTAACATCAGTTACAAAATGTATATCTGCAATTTATTAGACATAACCTATGTGTTTGTAAAGAATTTCAATATCTTATATATATTTTTATATATTATATTTTTTATATCTGTAAAGATGTGCATCAGAGGGATAACAAAATATTAAATAACAATAATAAAATATTGTTAATAATATAGGTTGTTTTATAGGTGTATAGAGTTGAATTGACACAGTGGTTTAAATTGTTTTATTAACAAAGTTTGTTTGTAACATTTAGAATGTTTATAAAGAAAATGAAATGAAATAACCTACCCAATAATCTTGAGAGAAGGCCTATATTCAAAGCTGACTCACCTACGGTTTCTCAACAGTTTTTTGCATCTCTCCATCATTATTCTCTTTTTGTGTTTCACGAGAATGTAATACAGGTTTGGAAAAAAATATGATAATTTTGTGTGAACTATCCCTAGTATAAATATGTTTATACTAATATTTAACCTTAGTGCACTGATAGCTGCATTAATATTAACCATATAAACAACAAACAGCAAAGAAAAAAAAAAAACTATTCGATTTTGAAAAAAAAAAAATCCTTTATTATATTTTTTAAATTATTATTAGTGATGCACCTATTTTGATTTTTCATGGCCAACAGAAGCAAATTGGCTGATTCTGATACTGGTTGCAGATTTTTTTAAAGCAAATTTATTTCCTGTTTATTTGTTCAAAAAATGTGTAGCTCTTTGATATTAGAGGCAAACACTGGATTTTTATCACAATCCCAACAAAGATGTTATGAACATAAGCATGATCAGTTGTTTTTCATTTAAATTATTGTATAATTTCAAGATTAACAGCAAAAACAGCATGGTCTGACTTTAGCTTTGTGAAATTATGCTACACCTGCACAAAACAAAATCAGCAGATGGACTGAATGAAATGCAAATTCACTCTCTGATAGTAGGTGGCGCTTATGGAACAGCAGTGATATAGCATTTCCATGGTTACAGCTATACACAAAGCAGCGCTTCGCTGGAGATAAAAGGAAAAGCCATCAAAACTTTTCTGAAGACAGTTCCCTTAAGAGATACATTCATATCAATCCCAATATTTATATTATTCTTCCTATATTTCGCAAACAGTGAGCTTGTGCATGGTGCAGTATTTTCTCTGCGGGCGCGTCTGTTCTCCTCTTTGTGTCCATATTCAGCGTGTGCCTGTGTTAATATGGAATTACATTTGATCCAAAAATAATGAACGTAACTTTTCAAAAAAACTAATAAAAATATAAACTGAAACTGAATAAAATGTCTTTGAAACTTAAAAAAATAAATCGCAGGCAAAATGTTTGAGTTTGTTTTTAATACACTGCATGTTCTGCTAACAGTTTCCTTTCTTTCACTGACCTTTACTTACAAAAGCATTTACAGAGTTTTCATTTATGCTTCTGAAGTTTTCATTTACGATCCCAGAGTTTTCGCTCGTCTTTCTGGCACAAATCTCTCGCGGGGACGGGGCCAGCAGTGGTGTGTTCTCATTGGCTACTGAGTTTTTGATTGACAGCTTCTACTTGACCTGGAAGTGAAGACGTCAGCGTTGTGTTTACAATTACATGTGTGGAGGTGAGCGTCTGTAAGTGGCTTCTTATTTCATTTAAAGATATGAGTTTTGTTTTTGAATTTTATCTGTATTTATCTGCGGCTTCTACTTTGTCGACATAAACTTTTAGGAGCGTGAGAGATCAAACGCGAGAGAAAATGAATTTCTTGAAGTTTAATTGTACATTAAAGGTTATAATACTAAAGATATTGCATAATGTCCAATGTTTTTGGAGAATATTTGATTATTTCTGATGATTCTTCTCTATTGTTGGGTCTGATTAGGTTGTGCTGTTACAATTTAAAGAGAATACTAGTATCATATACATGTATATATTCAGCCGTCAAGAAAGTCTCACTCCAACCAGGTAACCAAGGTTGGCAACCATGGCCATCACTCTACCCATTGTTAGCATATGCACATACACCATCACAATTAATGATCACTCAATTCTGAAGGATTCAAACAATATGAAAATAACAGTCGTGGCTTGCTGTAAGACGGTATAGACCTCAAAGGGCATTTCAGTACTCCACACAAAGAATGATCTTGTTGCCATTTTTTATCATTCGAATAATTTTATTTAGTTATTTTATTTAGTTAACATTATCATCTAACATATAAAAGTAGATTTTTTTTAACAATCATCAACAGTTTCAATTGTGACATATTAAAAAAAAACAGTTGAATAAATGTAAATGAAAATATGAATCAATTCAAATAAATTTAAATTCTTTATTGTCACTACAGCATACACACAGGTATCAAAGTGTTGGATGCAATTATGTTGTGAAAGGAATGACCAGAATCCACAAAACACTAACTGCATATTCATGTAATGCACAGTACTCTCATGATATACAGTGCATTACTATAAAAATGCACAAGCACCTATTATAAAATACACGTGTAAAATTCATAAAATTTATTTTATTACCATTTTTTTTTAAATATAGTGAATAAACTGTATTAATGAATGGAATGAAATGTTCATGTTGTCTGAATACATTTTGGTTTGACTGTATGACTTTCATTCTCCACATAAGCACAAATATCTTTAAGAAAATAGTCCATCTCTGTGAGCCCATAAGTGGACTGTAACCCATACACGTATGATGGTTGGTGGGAAACGATTGTTAATAATTAAAACTGTTTAAATTATTAGTATTTTTCTCATCTATTGTTTCACTTCAGAAGACATTGATTCATCCACTGGGGTCGCATGGATTACTGTGTCTTTAGGACTCGAAGACATGTATTATTTTCCTAAAAATCCTAATTCATGTTTATCTGTAGAAAGAAAGTAATAGGCATCTTGGACGGCATGAGGGTGAGTAAAATATATGAGAATTTTTTGGGGGTGAATTATCACTTTAACATTCATATGTTGTTGGTATGCTAATCCAAGATCAGTATGGACTAATAAGAATAAAGTACAACCTCTTATGTGTTTGTGAACTGTGTCTTGTTTTAATCTAGAGCTCCAAAAAAATTAAAATATTTGCATAATATCAGGTGTCTGAAGATCAAGATCCCAGTTAGTCAAAGGTGATGTGTCTGAACAAAGTAAGATTGTTGTCTGATGGGGACAGTGGATCTCTGGGGCTACCACTCCCTCCTCTGGGTCAGCATCAGAATTTTGTTAATGGAAAAGTTGCTCCACTCCCTGGAAAATAAGAAATCAGATGTATTATAATCTAACAATACAAACTGCTTTGAATTCCCACATAACAAATTATGCAGACTTAAAATATTTATTTCAAACAAATTATATATAATTTCAGCCATAATTACTTTCATGTATTAGGTTTTGCATTTGGCCATACAGTACTGTACAAAAGTCTTAGCTTTGTTGTTTTAGCAATGTTTTAATGACCACCCATGTTTATTTTTTGGCCTACAATGCAAACATAAAATACAGGAAATATGCACACAAAACAAAATTGATTCTATAAGCAAAAATCAGTATTTAACGTGACCTCCTAGACTTCCAGTTTTTTCAAAGGAGAAACTTCTGATCAGATTTTGAAAGTTTTCTTAGCCTTCCAGTCATTTTCCATTTCATTTAGGTTTGAGAGAGCCAGGTTCTCACTATTACTCAAGTGTAAGGAGAGGTCACTTCCAGGTCAAGTAGAAGCTGTCAATCAAAAACTCAGTAGCCAATGAGAACACACCACTGCTGGCCCCGCCCCCGCGAGAGATTTGTGCCAGAAAGACGAACGAAAACTCTGGGATCGTAAACGAAAACTTCAGAAGCATAAATGAAAACTCTGGAAATGCTTTTGTAAGTAAAGATCAGTGAAAGAAAGAAAAGAAACTGTTAGCAAAACATGCAGTGTACTAAAAATAAAGTCAAACATTTTGCCTGCGATTTATTTTTTTAAGTTTCAAAGACATTTTATTCAGTTTCAATTTATATTTTTATTAGTTTTTTTTGAAAAGTTACGTTCATTATTTTTGGATCAAATGTAATTCCATATGTTAACGTCCTGCTGACAGACTAAATAAATATTTCCTGAAATTTTGTGACCCTGGAATAAAGATCAAAATAAAACTAAAAAACCTTTGGATTACTGCATCTCTTTTTGATCATGAACTCGAGTAAGTGCCATATATCTAAACATTTAGAATGAATTATTAAGATTTAAAGTTTGTCTGTAAAGTACACCAAGAAATTGGCTTTATAAAACATTTTTTAACGCATGATTAAGTGGATGTTAATTCTACGAGGATTGTGTTATTTTTCAAAGACCTAATCAATTCTTATAAATATAATGTAGGCTAATGATAACCATACAAAGCTCAACGTACCAGTAAATAGGAAAATAAGGAGTGAGTAAATAAAGAAAATAACATTTTCAAAGACCAAGAACAGCTTAGGCCTACCTGAGGATGCTTTTTCAGATTAGATGTTGAATCCTTTGAAGCCGATAGAAGTTTTGTTGCAGGTAAACATAGCTTGCACTGCACTATGATGTTACTGTACGTCCTTTTTCATGTTTAAAAGTAAAACTGTCTTTGAATTTCCACTAGAGAAATGCGTTATGCCTTGTTTTCCCGTGCATTATTTGCGTGCGATCTCATGTCTGCACTCTGCAGGTTGCTAATATCTGAACAGGCTGCGCGCGTTTTTTTTTTTTTTTTAACAGAATCTGAGAATCATCAACAATTGGCTCGTTGGTTACAAATCATCAAACAGCTTACGTTAATAGCCTATTAAATTAAATTCAATAAATTACATGAAAACTCAAAGTAATCCCATTGGTAATCTAAAATACTTTTTCAATGTAACAAATTTGATTACCATCTATTTTAATGAAATACAGTTACTCAAATTTTGTATTTTAAATACGTAATGTCGTTACATGTATTTCGTACTGATTCACGACCTAGTAAGCTAGGGAGCAGATTGAGACGCAGGGTATGTGTGGGAAGCACTGGAATAGGTTGGTTGTGTTGCCAGAAGTGGCACTGGCAATGGCTACATGTAGCAGTGGTGTGCGTGGCTGATGTGTTTGTGTGTGTGTGGCATTAACTGAAGGCGAACTTGTGTAATTGACAAGTTAACGTTAAGTGCAACGGACATTATTGTGCAGCACCGTCATTCAAAGATAACTGAACTGGGATACTTTCTGATTCTTACTTTGTCGCTTCACCTGTCGTGGGGACATGTGGAGGGTGATGGTGTCCGATACAGCCGCGACTTTCTTCTCCTGCTTCAAAACTCGGGCATGGGGTCAGTCGAAGAGATGGTTCAACAGAAGCCCCCCCTGGGCAAAGTAAATAAGCCTCTCAGCCTAAAGAAAAGGGGACGCCGTGGCGTCGTGCACCAGAGGCTAAAGAGAGAAGGTCCTCATCGAATCCCCCTTCCCACAATTACGCTGTCCAATATTCAGTCTCTACGCAGCAAAATCGACAAACTTAGGGCTAACATGAAGTTCTTGGAGTATAAAAACTCTTGCCTCATTGCCCTCACGGAAACATGGCTTAAGTCAATGGATTCTGATACAGAACTTGAAATCGTTGGCTTCAGAGAGCCACTACGGCTTGATCGAGACCCCGCTGTGACCAGCAAATCACTCGGTGGAGGAGTGTGTTTATATATAAACACAAATTGGTGCAAGACTGTGGTGGTCAGGGAAATGTTGTGAACTCCAGATATTGAACTTTTATCAGTGTCACTGCGGCCGTATTATTTGCCACGAGAATTCCCACAGCTGTTTGTGACAGTTGTTTACATCCACCCACGAGCTGATGCTGACGCAGCAACCCGGGTGATCTCAAATACTGTGTGGAGGCTCCAGAGGATCTCGCCGGACGCACCTAATCTCTTAATGGGAGACTTTAATCACTGCAATCCTGCAAAATCATTGTATGGATTCGAGCAATACATGACTTGTACCACAAGGCGCACAAAACGCTTAGACGTGTTTTGGATCAATCAAAGGCGCTTATAGATCCCTCTGCAGAGCCCCACTTGGTACGTCCGACCACAACGTCATATATCTGACGCCTTATCAACCCAACCACGCCGCACTGTTCCAGTCTGGTCAGATGACTCCACTCAGTGCCTCCAGGAGTGCCTGAGGTGCACAGACTGGGAAGTGTTTAAAGACGCATACGTGGACTTGAATGAACTTACCGAAATCATGTCTGCTTATGTAACCTTTTGTGAAGAGCTGACCATTCCCCGCAGACCATGCTATAAATTCCCTAACAATAAACCGTGGTTCTCTAAAGTTGTTAAAAAAGACCATAGTTGAGAGAAATAAGACCTTCAACCAAGGAGATATGAAGTTGTCTTATGATCTTCAAAAACAGGTAAAAATAAAAAATATTAAGACAGCTAAAAATAATCATAAAATTAAAGTGCAGAATCTCTTCTTCTCTGGACACTCTCGTCCGGCTTGGGAGGGTGTCAAATCTATGATAGGGATGAGTTCAAACAAGAGCCCAATTGTCAAAATCAGTAACCATGATTCTGACCTTGTTTTCTCTAATGAACTCAATACATTTTATAATCGTTTTAACTTACATGATTTTAACCATGAATTCTCTGTGTTGAGAAGCTCTGTCACTGAATCCCCCAAAAATATGCACGTTGACAGAGGAATGGTTGTTAAACTTCTCAAAGGGGTGAACGAGAGGAAAAGCCCAGGGCCTGATGGTGTTGGGGGTCGGATTATCAAAAATTGTGCAGAGCAACTAGCTGATATTATTTGCCACATTTTTACCAAATCTCTTGAGCTATGCATAGTACCCACTCTCTAGTCTGTTATTATTCCAGTTCCTAAAATTAAGACCCCAAAAATATTGAATGTAAGTACAATGTCAGGAGAAGTAATTTGCTCTGGCCCTCTTCCTGTTCGTCGGAGTGATGAGATAGTTAGCAGATTATTATCACTCAATGGCTGGCTGTCTAAGTGGTGTCCGCAGAATAATATAGGTTTCATAGACAATTGGAAAAGTTTTTGGGGCAGACCTGACCTGTTGAAAAGAGATGGTATTCATCCGTCCCGGGATGGTGCTGCTCTTCTCTCTAGTAATATGGCACATAGTCTTAGAGCTGAAACTATGGCCCAGGACAGGAAGCAGACAGACTGGCTAAACCGACCGTCTGCTAGCTGCCTCATGTTACAGAAGTCAGATAATTCCCAACACATAGAAACTCTTACACCTAGATATTATGACATAGAGACTGTGTCTGTACCCCGAATTAGTAAAATCAAAAAAACTTCCAAACCCATTAAATGGTAAAAATTTAATTGATGTTCAACAAATAAAAAATAGAGATAATAATGATAAACAAATGATAAAGCTTGGGTTGTTAAATATTAGATCACTTTCTTCAAAAGCACTTATTGTAAATGATATTATCACAGACAATATTCTAGATGTGCTGTTTGACAGAAACCTGGCTAAAACCAGACAATTACATTACTTTAAATGAGTCTAGCCCTCAAGGTTATGATTATTGACACAATCCTCGTCAGAAAGGCAAAGGGGGAGGTGTTGCTGTAATTTATAGTAATATTTACAGTATTAGTCAAAAGTCTTTCAAATATAATTCATTCGAAGTGATGGTGCTTTACGTAACATTATGTAAGTTGACATTTGTGCTGGCTACTGTATACAGGCCACCAGGACACCATACAGACTTTATTGAAGAATTTGCTGATTTTCTATCAGAATTTGTACTAGCTGCAGATGAAGTCCTTGTTGTTGGTGATTTTAATATCCATGTAGATAATAAAAAAGACTCATTGGGATTGGCATTTACAGACATTCTAAACTCTATTGGTGTTAGACAACACGTGTCAGGACCCACTCATTGTCGTAATCATACTTTAGATCTAATATTGTCACATGGAATCGATATTGATGCCGTTGAAATTCTGCAGCAGAGTGACGACATCTCAGATCATTATCTAGTCTCATGTATACTACATTTGGTAAAAGCGGTTAAACTACCTCTCTGCCATAAATATGGTAGAACCATCACTTCTACCACTAAAGATTGCTTTATAAATAATCTTCCTGATCGCCTTAGCATAGCAAACAGCTTAGAAGACCTCGATGTTGCAACAGAAACTATTGCCTCTGTCTTTTCCAGCACATTAGATTCAGTTGCTCCTTTGCGTTTAAAAAAGATTAAGGAAATTAATACAATGCCATGGTACAATGAGCACACTCGGGCCCTAAGAACAGCAGCCAGAAAAATGGAGCGCAGCTGGAAGAAAACAAAACTAGAAGTATTTCGCATTTCGTGGAGAGAGAGAATGATTGAGTACAGAAAGGCCTTAAAAACTGCTAGATCTGCCTATTTTTCCAAAACTTTTAGAAGAAAATAAACACAACCCTAGGTATTTATTTGATACAGTGGCTAAATTAACAAGAAATAAAGCTTCAACTTCTGATGTTTCCAAAGAGCACAGCAGTAATGACTTTATGAACTTCTTTACTTGCAAGATGGATAATATTAGAGAAACAATTATAACCATGCAACCGTCTAAAGCAGTATCGTGTCAGACAGTGCATTGTAGTGTCCCTGAGGAAAAATTCAATTCATTTACTGCTTTAGGAGAGGAAGAATTGTCTAAACTTTTTAAATCATCAAAATCAACAACATGTATGTTAGACCCTATACCGACTAAGCTATTTAAAAAAGAGATGCTTCCAGAGGTCATAGATCCTCTTCTTAATATTGTTAATTCATCTTTATCACTAGGATGCGCACCAAAAACTTTTAAGCTGGCTGTTATTAAACCTCTTATTAAAAAAACACAACTTGATCCTAGAGAATTAGTCAATTACAGGCCGATTTCAAATCTCACTTTTGTCAAAAATACTAGAAAAGGCAGTTTCATCACAACTATGTTCCTTTTTAGAAAGAAATAGTATCTGTGAGGATTTCCAGTCAGGATTTAGACCATACCATAGTACTGAGACTGCTCTCATTAGAGTTTCTAATGATTTGCTCTTATCATCAGATCATGGTTGTATCTCTCTATTAGTGTTACTGGATCTTAGTGCTGCATTTGACACTATTGATCACAATATTCGGTAACACTTTACAATAACAGTACATGAATAACCATGAACTAATACCTGAGTTAATAGTTACTTCAACATGAACTCAAGATTAGTTAAGATATGAACTAATGAAGAGTGATCCTTAACTACGACAGGAGTCATAGGGATTCATGCATGAAAACAGAAGCCTTAACTATGCGTTAATACATGTTTGATAATTAATGCATTAATTAACATTTAGGGTAAACTAAATCAAACAGTCTCTATAAGAAGGAATAATACATATTTGGACTTTGAAATAAATTTAAACAATTTATTATTGTCAGAATTTAAACTACTGACATCAGCAGCTTCATTATAAACATTACTGAAAGGCACATGATTAGTTTGTAATTATTTTCACTGACCCTCCTTATCAAACATATAAAATACTAAATACACTATTTAAATACACTATCTTAAAAGGTCTTAATCTGTTTTGTGACATTCTTTCCTATCAAACTAAACTACTGTAACTTACATCAGTTCCTGAGGAATCAGTTCCCAAAAAAATAACCAAACAGGAAACATGAACTAAGGTCAGGGAGCGTTTGCTGGGATCAGATTCAGAAGTTCACTCTCCATCCAGACGCAGGCCGTGATCATATACTGTACCTCCATTCTCTGACTTTTTGAAAAGTCACACAACATCACTTAACTGGGCTGAGTACTTATATAGTTGTGTTAGTACATGTGTATTTGATAGTAAGTTAATGATAATCATGAGCTGAATTTGGTAAGTAGTTAACAGTGAATTAATTATGATTGTGCCCCCTCAAGTAAAGTCATGACATAAGTATACATTAACAAACCATTAGTTGATGTTAGTATATGCTTAGTTAATAATGAGTTAATTATGATTGTGCCCCCTCAAGTAAAGTCATGACATGATGCATATATCACACATCATTAACTAATATATGAATAAACACTATAGAGTGCCATCCTTATTCCTTTACACCCCGGTACAAAAAAACTAAAATAAAAAGTATTTGTATTTTATTTTTATTTATATAATTAAATATATATGGACTTGAAAGCAAGCCATAAATATACCTGTAAAGACACACATAAGGCACATTTACATGTAAAATAGCGCGCGTCCACAAGCTAATGCTAATCAAAGCATATACATTTAAACGACAAAAATACAAATACAGTTAATAACTGCACATAACCTCTTGAAAACCCCAATAAAACATACATGTAAATATGTCTTTAATTATTAATTCGGCTTACCAAAGCAGTCAACATTTATTAGTTTAAAATGCCAGCAACACAACAAACGCGCCAAGAGAACACCTAGCGTGCGCCACTAATGAGTGTCCCGCCAGAAACAAACCCTATACTTTAGTTCCGGGAATAAACTATGACTATTTAGCTATGACTAAATGTAAATGAACTATAAAAATCAGAAAACGGTTTAGATCAAATTAAATTTATTAGTGGTAGTTAGTCTATTTTCCACATTTGATTAGACAGATCTATGTAATTAATGGCTAAATAATCATGTGCCATTGCAATTATTTGTCACAAAGCTGCAGATGGCAGATTATGATATTACAGTGTAAATTATGACAGTATTAAATCACGTTTAATTCAAATTCAGAGTACTTCTTGTTTACTCTTATGGAGGCTGATTTATTTAGTTTACCCCTAAATGTTAATTAATGCATTAATTATCAAACATGTATTAACGCGTAGTTAAGGCTGCTGTTTTCATGCATGAATCCTTATGACTCCGGTCGAAGTTAAGATCACTCTTCATTAGTTCATATCTTAACTAATCATGAGTTCATGTTGAAGTAACTATTAATTTAGGTATTAGTTCATGGTTATTCATGTACTGTTATTGTAAAGTGTTACCCAATATTCTTCTAAATAGACTCGAAAACTATGTTGGCATTAGTGGAATTGCATTGTCATGGTTCAAATCATACTTATCTGACCGTTATCAGTTTGTAGTAGTAAATGAAGAGAGGTCATATCAATCACAAGTTAAATATGGATATCATTAGGAAGCATGGCGTTAGTTTTCATTGTTACGCTGATGATACTCAGCTCTATATTTCTTCACGCCCTGATGAAACTTACCAATTCGCTAAATTAACAGAATGTATAGCTGATATAAAAAACTGGATGACCAGTAATTTCCTACTACTAAATTCAGAAAAAAACAGAGATTCTAATTTTTGGACCGAAAACTACTTCACGCAGTAACCTAGAATACTGTCTAACACTTGATGGCTGCTCTGTTAAGTCTTCATCGTCAGCTAGGAACCTGGGTGTGCTCTTTGATACCAATCTTTCATTTGAAGGCCATGTTACTAGCATCTGTAAAACCGCATTCTTCCATCTTAAAAATATACCTAAACTACGACATATGCTCTCAATGACAAATGCAGAACAGTTAGTTCATGCGTTCATGACCTCGAGGTTAGATTACTGTAACGCTCTACTGGGTGATTGTTCCTCCCGCTTGATAAATAAACTACAGCTCGTACAAAATGCAGCAGCTAGAGTTCTTACTAGAACTAGGAAGTATGACCATATTTGCCCAGTTCTGTCGTCACTGCATTGGCTTCCTGTTAAACATCGTATAGATTATAAAATCTTGCTAATTACTTACAAAGCACTAAATGGTTTAGCTCCCCAGTACCTAAGCGAGCTCTTAAAGCATTATAGTCCTTCATGTTTATTGCGATCTCAGAATTCAGGCCAGCTGATAATACCTAGAATATCAAAATCAACCGCAGGCGGTAGATCCTTCTCCTATTTGGCACCTAAACTCTGGAACAATCTTCCTAGCATTGTTCGGGATGCAGACACACTCTGTCAGTTTAAATCTAGACTAAAAACGCATCTCTTTAACCTGGCATACACATAACACATTATAAATTTATATTTTCAAATCCGTTAAAGGATTATTAGGCTGCATAAATTAGGTCAGCCGGAACCGGGAACACTTCCTATAACACCAGATGTACTCGTTACATCAGAAGAAGAATGGCATCTACGCTAATATTAGTCTTTCTGTTTATACCGAGGTTTACCGTAGTCAACCAGATCCGGGCCGTATCCAGCTGAGACCAAGGACCTGCGCCTTGACACGACCACAACGCAGCCCTGAAGTATCAGCAGAGATCGAGTCGACTAGATCATCCATTGTGAAGGCCTCATCGACACGACAGCCAGTGCCACAGTTCCTCAACAAACTGTCCATACCGGCGTCATAAATACGATGGCGTCATCAACTGGAACTAAAATAAATACTTTGATTGTTGCGATCCTATTAGACTTATGATAGCAACCTGATTCGTAACAAAGCACTGTTCGCCAGAGGAGAACTGGCCTCCTGACTAAGCCTGGTTTCTCCCAAGGTTTTTTTCTCCATTTTAAAACCTATTTGCCACTTGTTTGCCACCTGATGTCACCTGTTGGAGTTTGGGTTCCTTGCCGCTGTCGCCTTTGGCTTGCTTAGTTGGGGACACTTGACATTTGACTTGACATTTGATATTCAGCAGTATTCATGACATTTATTCAACAGTGCTTTGATCTGCCTGCATTGACACTATTCTTTAAGAGCTGCTGTGCAGCCAAAATTATGTACCAGTTATCAATGTAAAACTGCTTTGACACAATCTCAAAATTGTAAAAGCGCTATATAAATGAAGGTGACTTGACTTGACTCATGTCCTACCGGTGCTGGACCCACTCCAATTCGCCTACAGACCATGAAGAAGAGTTGATGCAATTGCAACCCTGCTCAACTTGTCACTAACTCATCTTGAGGAAGCACATGCTCTGGTCCATTTGCTTTTTATAGACTTCTCATCAGCATTTAATAGCATCCAACCCCACCTGTTGGCGGAGAGACTTAGATCTATCAATTTAGACAATACCCTCATTCTGTGGTTTATTGACTTCCTAACAAATAGGACCCAGCAAGTCAAAATTAATGGCACTCTGTCTAACTCCTTGGTGTCCTCTACTGGTGCACCTCAGGGTTGTATTCTTTCTCCACTGTTGTTTGTTTTATATACTAATATGTGTCAAATTTGCTATAAGAATCACTATATTGTAAAATTTGCTGATGACTCAGTTATTGTTTCTCTGTTGCATGGTGATGCTCCAGACCATGGCCCTGTCCTGTTGGAATTCTTTAACTGGTGCCAGTCATCCTTTCTGCACATTAATGTGTCTAAAAATAAAGAAATGTGCACTGACTTTAGAAAATCCCCTCCCCTGCTCCCCCCAGCACTGATTAATGGACAGGCCGTGGAGGTGGTACAAGAATACAAGTATCTGGGCATAATGATGGACAATAAACTCTCCTTTGAATCCCAGTTGGATGCCGCCTGTAGCAAAGCTCACCAGAGAATGCACTTTCTTCGCAAATTGAGAAATCTTGATGTTGACCATGTTTTTATGAAAATGTCTTATTGTTGCTTCATTGAATCAGTCCTTACTTTTTCAGATGTTTGCTGGTTTAATATGTTAAACTTAAAAAATGCAATCGTTTGAACGCACTAGTGAAGGAGTGTGGGAAAATTTCTTGCATACAGCTTAACAACCTCATGGACACTGTAACACTTTATAATAACTGCACACTATTAAGCATTAGTTAAGCATTAGTTAATAGTTAATTCATCACTTATAAAGCATTAATAGACATTAGTTAGTAGTTTATAAATGCAGCTATAATTGTTTTATTCCTGAATTATAAGTATATCTATAATGTGTTTAATAATTGTATTTTCATATTTTATTAATAATCAATTTATCATTTCTAAATTAAGTATTACTTTACAAACCAGTTATTAAGGAGTTGTCAGTAGTTAATTTAGTAAGTGTAAGCAAATGATTAATAAACTATTTAAACATTCATTTATACATCTTATTATTTAGACACATAGTAATAGTTACTTAGTGTGCTAGTAAATGTTTTATTAACACATATTCCTACTGCAATTCATGATTAATTCAGGTAGTTATAAAACATTTAGAAGTGGTCAGTTAACTATTTTTGTGAGCTCATCTAAAGTGAGGACTATTTATGCTTTGTAAAGCTTTTATAAATGAGATTTAAAGGTTCAGTGATCTTCTGCACTGCTGTTCTCTAATGTTTTAAAGTTAGTACCGAGGTAGTTTTGACACTAGGAATATGTTAATAAAGCATTTATTAACACACTGAGTAACTAATACTATATGTCTAAATAATAAGATGCATAAATGTACATTTAAATATTTTATTAATCATTTACTTACACTTCCTAAATTATCTTATGAACCACTGACAACTCCTAAATAACTGGTTTGTGAATAATGTAATACATAATTTAGAAATGATAAATTGATCATTAATAAAGTATGAAAATACAATTATTAAACTCATTATAGATATGCTTATAAATCAAGAACAAATCATTTATAGCTGTATTTATAAATGGCTTACTAATGTCTATTAATGTTTTATAAATGATGAATTGACTATTTACTAATGCTTAACTAATGCTTCATAGCGTGAGTTATTCTAAAGTGTTACCATGGACACTTTTAAAGCCAGGTCTGTCAAAAAAGCTAAAGATATCATGGCTGACCCTTCACATCCTCTGTAGGATATGTTTAAGCTACTCCCCTCAGGCAGGAGGTACTTAGTGCCCAAGTGTAGGACAAATAGATCGAAAAACTCTTTCGTCCCTACTGTCATTGGCTTCTTGAATAAATTATAGCTAAATGTATCACTTTTAGTCAAGGATGCTGCACTACTTTGTCATATTGTTTTATTGCACTTGCACACTTTATAATTTTTGTATAATTACTCAAGGTTAGTTTCACTTTCATCACTGCTTCTACTCATTTTTGTCGTCCTTGCGTCGAGTTCGCTTTGCAAAGTGCCATAGGAAATTGACTTTGATGTGAACGTTTAAAGCTGCATGCTGATTGTCTGTTGTCGCATATTTCTGCTGTATATGAATCCATATCGAGTAAAATGCCTAGAGCTTATCATCAGTATCGACATATATTTTATAGCGATTCGATATGATATCGTTTATCGGCACAGCCCTACTTAATAGTAGATGAAAAATATGAGGATCTTGCAGCATTGAGTTCACAATGAGTCCAGTTTTCCTGTAATGTCTTTCCAAGCGACGTCCAATAGCTTTCATTGCTCGAAGTTCTGGAGTGAACCAGGGTGAAACATGTGCAGATGGAACCGGTCTAGTTTTAATAGGAACATGTTTCTCAAGTATTTTGGAAATGGAATTATTATAGATGCTGCATATTTCTGATGGACTGAAAGTCTGAATGAAATTTTGGAGGGCGATAGATTAAGATTACAGCCATAGATGTTATGCTAGTCATTTTCAATGCAAGATATTCAAAAGATACCTCATGGAACTCAATCTTAGATATTTTGATGCTCTCATGACAAACTACAGCCAACCCTCCACCTCTATGATGGAGACGAGGTTGAGAGAAATAGATGTACCCAGGTAGAGTTAGGAGTTTTAAGTTGAAAAAGTCATTGGGCACCTGCCAGGTATCCGTCAAAAGTAGCATGTCCAGATTTGTGTCAATGATAATGTCATTTAGCACTAATGCTTTATCAGTTAAAGAGCGAGTGTTCAGTAGCGCACATCGCATATCTGAAGATGCAATATTGCATTGTCCAAGGACAGGATCAAAGCCTAATTGTCTCAGATTTCCCAAGTTGATTACACGATTTTCCTGTTGTATTTTACTAGAAGCACAGGTGTTGGTACAGATAACCGGAATACTAATTGAAGACGAGCAGTAATAAGTCCGAAGTTTCTTCCGTGAGTGGTGTATGTAGCGGGGTCGGTGTAAAATTCCAAGTTGTTCACACCATTTATAAGTGTCCGGAGCCAAGAGGGGAAATCCTTTTAAAGTTCTAAATTGAGCAGAAGAAAATTGCAGAGCCATCTCGGGAGGTCACTTTATTAACGTCAGCCAAAAACAGCACAAAAAGACCAAAGCTTGCAAATGATTACGCATCGACATGACCAAAGTCAAATGGGACCCACACAACAACTTATCGGTTTAACTATGTTAGCTAGAACCATATCGAATCTACAATTCACACAATCCACAGAAGGGAAGGCTACCCGATCATACCGAGGATTGACACCACAAAATGATAAAGATTGTGTAGACTCACTGTATCAGATGTCGCAAAGGATATGAAAAGGAATGGAGAGGGCTCGCAGCCGATCAGTGTGACAGGATCCCGAAAAATGGCAGGTCAGTCATCCAAATCTTATTGAGTGACAGTAGTCCAGAAAATAATCCAAATCTGGCGAATCCCAGCAGAAACATATCCAAAAACGTTTCAGCCGATAAACAAGCAGACATGTAACCAGCGTGAAGTGGCAGCACAAGTGCGCCAGCATTCTCACACCAGAAGTGAAGGGCAATAGGTTTGTTAATTGTTAATTTGTCAAATAAATCTTTTACCACATTGCAAATGGCTATGTTCATGTGTTTAATTTCGCTAAAGCTTGTGAATCAGGGACATCAACTTCTTAGAAGGAACATGTGGGTGGATGTTTTCTTTTTTTTATTCCTGTACATTGCATGCAAACAATATTATGGCATTTTAGGGAATATTTGGGGACATTAAAGGTGCCCTAGAATCAAAAATTGAATTTACCTCGGCATAGTTAAATAACAAAAGTTCAGTACATGGGAATGACATACATTGAGTTTCAAACTCCATTGCTTCCTCCTTCTTATGTAAATTTCATTTGTTTAAAAGACCTCCGGAAAACAGGCGAATCTCAACAGTATGTAACAGTCGGGATCATTAATATGTACGCCCCCAATATTTGCATATGCCAGCCCATGTTCAAGGCATTACACAAGCCAGTATTAACGTCTGGATCTGTGCACAGCTGAATCATCAGACTAGGTAAGCAAGCAAGAACAATAGTGAAAAATGGCAGATGGAGCAATAATAACTGACATGATCCATGATATCATGATATTTTTAGCGATATTTGTAAATTGTCTTTCTAAATGTTTCGTTAGCATGTTGCTAATGTACTGTTAAATGTGGTTAAAGTTACCATCGTTTCTTACTGTATTCACGGAGACAAGAGCCGTCGCTATTTTCATTTTTTAAACACTTGCAGTCTGTATAATTCATAAACACAACTTCATTCTTTATAAATCTCTCCAGCAGTGTGTAATGTTAGCTTTAGCCACAGAGCATAGCCTCAAACTCATTCAAAATCAAATGTAAACATCCAAATAAATACTATACTTACAAGATCTGATGCATGCATGATGAACATCTTGTAAAGATCAATTTGAGGTTTATATTAGCTGTGTGAACTTTGTTTATGCAATGTTTAAGGCAGTCGCGAGCTCGGTGGGCAGGGTGCACGAGATTTAAAGGGGCCGCAGCTTGAATCTGCGCATAGTTAATGATGCCCCAAAATAGGCAGTTAAAAAATTAATTTAAAAAAAATCTATGGGGTATTTTGAGCTGAAACATCACAGACACATTCAGGGGACACCTTAGACTTATATTACATCTTGTGAAAGAACATTCTAGGGCACCTTTAAGACTGATCATGCAAAAACGAGAAACTGTTATATTAAAGTAACTTAATTAAAATAATACAACTGATTACTTTTTGATTACTTTTCTAAATTTCTAACGAAAGTTTTCAGCTGTAAATCATTTTCAAACATAAAATGTTGAAATTTCATTCAAAATCAATGGTAATGGTAATGGCACTGAATCAATGTTACAAATTGATGTTGGTTCAACATCATTCTTGCCTTCTCAGTAAATCAACTGCAAATAAAAGAAGACAATACATCTCTCAAGATCTCAGCAGAAGTTATTTTTGAAGTTATTTTTGAGAATTTACAGAGGTTTAGATGTTGATGTTTTATTGAAAATCTTCAGCCATCATTATGGTGATCGGTGTTTTCTTTAGTTGGGCAGTTTGACTTTTGGCTTTTTATGTGAGTTTGTGGTCTCAGTGTGGTAACAGTGTTTATGTAATTTACAAAGAAAGCCAGAAACAAAGATGACAGGTCATATAGTTTTGTAATTACAGTGTCTACAAGTATATAACTGATCAGAGATCAGTTAAAACCTATAGACACTTGATTCATGGGTTCAAAGTGATCTTCGCCTCCCAGCGGTGAACCAGTCTGGTACACGCTCAGAACCACAGTTTCGAAACAAAAGTTTAGTGAAGCTTCAAAGCTTCATGAAGCAGTGTTTCAAAAGCACCCATCACTACTGTCTACTCTCTGATCAGTTTTTTACATATAGACGTTTTAATTAGACATTAGTAGCATTTTGAATATTTTACTTTCGATAAAACATTTGCAATGGGTTTGTAAAAGGTATTTTTATTGCATTTACACTGTTCTGACCAGGATTCAAACTCAAGGCGACAGCATACTAGTTGAGAACAGTATCCACTCCCCCTCACTTTTTCTTGTTTGACACAAACCACATGTAGGTTATAATTCCTCCAAAACTTGTTTCGAAGCCTCGACACAATATGGCACATTTGCTTCAATTGTTCCGGTGTTTCACAAAGCTTCGCTCCGCTCATCACTCTCTTATCCCGCAATGCATGCTGGGAGCCCTGAGTTTTATACTATGGTGGCTCCCAGCATGCATTGCGGCATGGAGCCATTGCTGAGATTCATATGCTGATTCTTTATATATATATATATATATATATATATATATATATATATATATATATATATAATATAGATATAGATATATAGATATAAAATGTGTGTGTGTGTGTTTAAGTTTTTTTCCATAATAATTTACAAACAAAAATTCAGAATGTCTGATCATTTGAAAGAGTGTTGTTGGTGAATATAATATATTAATAAACAATTTTGGTCAGTGACAAGATTCATGATTATTCTACTTTATGACTATATCACCTGTTCATTTTTGTTTCTGACAATTATGTGTTTGGGTAAACACAGTTACAAAGACCGCAAGCCCAAATAAAAAGGCAAGAGTCAAACTGCCTGACTAAATGAAATACTGATCACCATATTGGTGACCAACTATTTTCAGTAATACAACATCTAAACTTCATAAGTACCTAATTTAATTAAACATTTTTTTCTCAGTAACTGTAACTGATTACAGTTACATTTATTTTGTAATTAAAGTATGTAACTAGTCATAAACAAACGTTCTTCCAGTAGTGTTACCAGAATATCTCTTCAAAATTATCTGGTCTCTAATAATGTTATCAAAAGTTTAGCACAAAACATTATTTATACATTGTTTGTAGAAGGTTTTTTAAATGTCTTCAAATTGTTGAGAGAAAACGTTCTTAGAACAACATTATTGAAACACCCTTTAAACATTCAGAATGACAACTAACTTTAAATGAATAAGGATGTGTGTGCTGTTTCAAAAGAACATCCTTGGAATGTGGGAAAGTTTTGTAGCCTATACATACATGAGTTTCTCTTAACTTTGAGTCCTAGCATTATGTATAGCATTATGTAAGTCTCTCGTAAAAGGACTGTGATCAGGCCCTCATTGATTAAATGAAAGATTTGAGTCTGTGGTTTGTTTGTTTTATCAGCAGAAATGCAAATCATGCAGGATATATTTAACGGCATCATTAAACATTCCACCCACATGTAGAAATATCAAACATGTTTGTACAGAAACAGTTTCAGTAAAACATCACATTACTTTGCTGATCCTTTATTCGTTAATTTGAATCTTTTACCACGCTTTGCAAATGTTCATGTGTTTCATTTTGTTAAAGCTTGTGAAACAGGGACATCAACTTCTTAGAAGGAACATGTGGGTGGATGTTTTTTTTATATATATACCTTTACATTGCATGCAAACATTATTATGGCATTTTAGGGGATATTTGGGGACATTAAGACTGATCCTGCAATAACGAGAAACTGTATAAGAAAATAGAGAACTGATGTTACTGTTGTAACAGTGGCAACACCCACAAATAACAATTTTGATCAATAATTAAACAAACTGATTTAAATTAAAGTGTTCAGGCACCAGACAGGAGTAAGCCTAAATAAGCTCTTAAAGCTACTGGTTACATACAATTTTTTCTTTTTTCTTTCTTTTTTTTTTCACACGAACAATAAAGAAATATTGGTAACACTTTCTATGAAGCCTGTATTTACAATGGATTACAAAGGTATACTTAATGCATTATAATACATGCACAATGCCTCATCTTATAAATAAAAATAACAACAAGTACATTGTAATACTTACCTATTTGTTATTATAACTTTTAAGAGTACGGTGCATTATAACAGCAGATGAAGCCTGCATTTCAAATGCATCATAAGGGTATTCTTAATTCTTAATGCATAATCCATGCAGAATGCCTCATAAACAACCTTATAATGTGTTGTATCATCTTTCATTTGCTTTAACATTTTTATTGCAGTGAATGTGTTCCATATGTAAAAATCAACTTAAACAATATTGTATTGTTTTAAAAGTCTCAGCTTTTTTTCAAGACAATAACAAAAAATAACCAATATGCTGGACTTAAATAAAAATAACAGTTAGCTGCACACACACTTTAATACTTCCACAAATGCATTGTGAATGTATTGTTCTGTAGGAACTGTGGACGAACCAGACAAATGAATCATTCAGATGATTCTTTCAAAACATAATTCTAATTCAGAATTGAGGTTCCGGCTCCGGCCCGTCTGCAGATAAAGCCAGGCTGATTACTTTTACGACACATGCTTCCTGATAGCAGAAGCGACATACCAAAGGGTCACCCAAGAAGACAGAGAGACAATCCAGACCCTTTTGTTTCCTTACTTCACAGGAAGTTGAACAAATAAATCTGCCTCAAAATTGTTCCAACAATTTTAACGGACTTATCAAACATCTTTTAACTACATACATTTTGCATTATGTGTCCACAAGTACTACCTGTAAACAGTTAGGCTTTAGAACACTCACAATTCATGTAAATGTGTTAACTCTTGACTGAATGACTGAAAGTATGCCTTATTTGGACTTAATTTGATTCTTTCCCCCTTTCCTATATCCTGACTTGAATGAAATCTGTTTAAAATGTATTGTATTCCATTTAATAGAAATTATGTTAAAATGGCACTCTCTGCTGAAGCAGAAACAGGATGTAACACTTATGTTTTATTGGGGGCAGAGGAAGGCCCTCTTGAAACAGGACAATGTCTGATTGGCCAGGACTCCCCAGAGGGGTGACAAACAACTAAGTTTAAATGATATATTGCAAGATAGTGAAGGGGAGAAGTTGGTTAAACGAACAGGGAGTTGGTTCTGTTCTGGGAAAAGAAGCCAAGACAAGTACCAAGAACAATGGAGTGACAAGAAGAACAGACAAGCCGCTCATTCAAGCCATCCAACCTTCACTCACTTTTCTTTTCTTTACTTAATTTTCCTTTACCGCTGAAAGTCTTGTGTCCTAAGTTTCGCCGCAAAGTTCAACCAACGACTTTTGCCGCTTCAACTCCAGCGACAAAGAGACTTCGTTTCATTGTCCCACACGGACCTGATCTGGACCAATCATCGACTTGGGAAACCCTCCTCTGCACGACGAGGGAAATTCACCTTTAAGTCAACGCAAGCAAGTACCTCCAGATGAAAACTGAACTGGTGCATTTAAACGAATGATTCATGGTTCGTTCTGGTCTTTGAAATGCATTGATAGGAATTCGGTTAATCAGATCAATCAAATCTCTCCCTCTCTCTCTCTCTCTCTCTCTCTTTCAAAAGAGAGATATCTTTCTCTCTCATTTCCTTCTTACTGCAACGCGTATGAATGTGTGTGTGTGTGTATGTGCGTGCCTTTGTGTTAGATTAGTTTGTGTTAGAATAAATAAAATCTCTTGTAGATTTTAAAAGAAAGTGTCTTGTATTATGTGCTTTATGATTTAATGTCTTAAACTGTCGATTTCAAGTTACCGTGCTCTAATCAGTGTTTTCACGATTGTTGGATATTTATATCCGCTACAAGAGCTTATTATGGTTCGAGCAAATGAACGCTGGACGACTCAGTTGCTCGGTCGTAATCTAAACAACTCTTTATGATTCCCTATAAATATTTCATTTGAGCTAATTTTACTTCCTAGGGTGTTTTCCCTACAGTTCGTTAACCCAAAAATGAAAATTACCCCATGATTTACTCATCCCAAGCCATCCTAGGTGTATATGACTTTCCTCTTTCAGATGAATACAATCAGAGTTATATTAAATAATGTCCTGGCTCTTCCAAGCTTTATAATGGCAGTGAATAGAGGATGAGATTTTGAAGCCTAAAAAAGTGCATCCATCAGGCCTTCTGAAGCAAAGTGATGCATTTGTGTAAAAAAAAAAATATTTAAAACTTCCATATTTAAAAATCCATATTTAAAAATCCATATTTAAAACTTTAAAAGTAAAATAACTAGTTTCCGGCTGACAGATGTATGCATGTTGACATACGCCAAAAAAAAAAAAAACCTTGACGGGATGTGGGAGTAGATAAATCTTAGATGCCTCTCGCTGTTCAAACAAATAGGGCTGTGCAACAAACTCAAGTTCCTCTTCTCTTATATCGAAATCCTCTGCATTTTCGAAATCCTCTATTTACTGCCATTAACTAGCTTCCGACTGTCAGTCTCTGTCTGTCCTCGGCTCCATCTCCCATCATCCTCCCTGGCCCTCACCTGCAAACACTCCACTATCAGGTATGTGATAGTAATAGAGTTATTTGGAGGGATTTCTTGAGCTCTGTAATCAGGTGAGTTTGGATGACTCCTCTCTCCGTGTGTGTTTTTAGATGGGGCTGGATAAGGATACTATTCGTTATAGCAAACCTATGTGTTATTTCTCCCTAGTTGAGTCTATTAATGTGATTCTCTATTTAAATAGCTGAATTGAAGTTGATGAAGTTAAGAAGCCCCATCGGAAACACACAAGGCCTCACCAACTCACCTCAAGCCGGTTCCCTCCACATATCCCTCCAATGGATTCGCCCCTTTCTGTCCTCCTGCACTTCCCCAAGTCCTCAGTCCAGCGATAAAGATGGCCGCCACTTCAGAGCCTTGTCGCAAGATGACCACCACTTCAGAGCCTCATCACAAGATGGCCGCCATCCCAGAGCCTCGTCTAAAGATGTCTGCCACTTCAGAGCCTCTTTGCAAGAAGGCCGCCGCCACAACTGAGCCCTCAGTCAAGATGGCCACTGCCACGCATGAGCCCTCAGTCAAGATGTCCGCCTCCACACATAAGTCCTCATTCAAGATGGCCGCTGCCATGTATGAGCCCTCACCAGAATCTGTGGAGGACCAATGGCTGATTGACTTCCGGTCAGAACCTGTACCATCCCCTGAATCCATTCCAGTGTCTTCTCCAGTCCCCAAGTCAACTCCAGACTCCGCTCCAGTCCCCTGAATCCATTCCAGTGTCTTCTCCAGTCCCCAAGTCAACTCCAGACTCCGCTCCAGTCCCCGACTCAGCTCTAGACTCTGCTCCAGTCCCTGAGTCAGCTCCAGACTCCGCTCCTGTCTTAGAGTCAGCTCCAGACTCTGCTCCTGTCTTAGAGTCAGCTCCAGACTCTGCTCCTGTCTTAGAGTCAGCTCCAGACTCTGCTCCAGTTCCAGAGTCAGCTCCAGACTCCGCTCCTGTCTTAGAGTCAGCTCCAGACTCCGCTCCAGTTCCAGAGTCAGCTCCAGACTCCGCTCCTGTCCCTGAGTCAGCTCCAGACTCTGCTCCTGTCTTAGAGTCAGCTCCAGACTCTGCTCCTGTCTTAGAGTCAGCTCCAGACTCTGCTCCAGTTCCAGAGTCAGCTCCAGACTCCGCTCCAGTTCCAGAGTCAGCTCCAGACTCCGCTCCTGTCCCTGAGTCAGCTCCAGACTCTGCTCCAGTTCCAGAGTCAGCTCCAGACTCCGCTCCTGTCCCTGAGTCAGCTCCAGACTCTGCTCCAGTTCCAGAGTCAGCTCCAGACTCCACTTCAGCCCACAAACCCGCTGCAGTCTCCAGCCCACTCAGGACGCCATGGAGATTCACAGAGATGAATCTCCTTGGATATCCATCAGAGCTTTACATAGTTTAGTAATAGTCTTTAACTTTGGTTCAGCCTTGTAAGCTGAAGATAATATTTTAACTAGACCACTTTTAAGGTTACCTTAATCCATTGATTTCCTTTTTTATTTTTGATTAAATTTTCATCTGCAATGATTGCTTGAATATGGATCTCATCAAACCAACCAATCTCTATATCCTTGCATCTTGCTTGATATTCTGGGTTGCACCAGCAGACAATTAATCTCAACTGTGCTGCCCGGAAATATTTTTGTAAACATGGAAGGGCCACCCCTCCTTTTTCTTTACTCAGCTGCAAGGTTTCAAATTTTACCCTTGGTTTCTTGCCTTGCCATATGAATCTGGAAAACAATTTATCCCACTCTGAAAATTGCTTTTTAAGTAAGGAAACAGGTAAAGACTGGAACAGAATGGAACAGAGCAATCTCGGAAGTATGTTTTGCTTGATTGCTAGATATCATGTTAAACAATGGAAAAAGTTTCCATCTTGCGATGTCAAGTTTTATTTATTTATTTATTTATTTATTAATAGGACCATAATTAAGCATTTCTAAATAGTTTGTATACTTGGTAATATTTATTCCTAAGTATTTAATAAATTCATGATCCCATTTTAAAGAATAATTCTTATTCATTTCGTTTGGGGGGGTTATAATTAAAAGTAAATACCTGTGTTTTTAGAATATTCTATTTAAATCCTGAAAAAAATTTCAACAGCTCAACCAATGACTCGGTTGGGTCCTTTAGATAAACTAATATGTCATCTGCAAATAGAGCTATATTATGTTCGTTGTCTTTGATGTTAATACCTTTTATTTTTGAGTTTTCCCTGATCCACTACCCCAGAGGTTTGATAAACAATGCAAAGAGCAGAGGAGACAGAGGAGACCCCTGTCTAGTGCCCCTCTCCAGAGTAATGTTCTTTGATAGGTTACTATTTATTTTAATTTTCGCTGTTGGACAAGAATATCTGTTTTGAATTCCTTTAGTAAATTTCTCATGAAAATTGAATTTTTCAATTTCTTCCATAACTTTTCCTCTGACGCAACAGATTCGCCATTTGGAACGTCTCTTCTCCAGTCGCCGAGATAAGTCTTCAAGTTCACTTAAATTACACCTAAGTCATTTTTGACTTTATACCTCCCACTTGACATCTTTGGTTCTTGAATCGAAGATGTCACACTCATCACTTTTCTTCCACATTCTTTAATTGTTCCTACACTCACAATACCTTTAGGATCAGCATTCACCTTAATGACTCTGCCTAACTTGTATTGGCTCCTCAAAGCATTCTGGTCCGTGACCCAGATGATCCCTGCGTTCCATTCGGAAGGGCTCATCCCTATGCCCTAATCCCTTCAAAGGGTTTACCCTCCGGAGTGAGAGCTTCGAAGGGATGAAGGGTGTAGGGGGTAAAAAAAATATTTTTTTTGGAACGCACTTCTGCATCATCTTAACGTGACAATCAAGGAGGAGTAGATTGTGCAAGCTGCGCCTTTTGTTTAACGGTAGTTTATATATTTATTTATTTGTGGTTTATCGCACCATATTGTATATTGTATCTATGAATTTTAAACATTTGAATGGACTGATAAAGGGAGCTGTAACATATTTTTGTTGAAGTACAATGTCGTTTTGACCATATTATTGTACCAAATCTTACTTGTATATGAATATTGAATGAATGAATATTTTTTATTTAAGTATAAGTATAAATATTACAGTAGTATAGAAAAATACTATACATACATGTATAGTTAAAATCAAACTCCTGTACCCATTCAGTGATGTCAAAGAATGTCCCTGTGCAAAGGATCATGGGGGCCTGAAGTGTCCATCAGTTGTACCCTTCGAAATCCTTCATTCAGAAGGGCTTCTCCTCTCTGAAGGTGACTCCACCTTTATACTCAGGCTTGGTCTGTGACTCTGAGTTGCTCCAGTCTCTCAAGGATCCCTCTCTTGGTGAGAGAGGTAAAGAAGAACCCAAGACTCATGGCTGTATTAGATCAAAAGTGTGCTTCTACTAAATACTGAGCAAAGGGTCTGAATACTTAGGACCATGTGATATTTCAGTTTTTCTTTTTTAATAAATCTGCAAAAAATACATTAATGAGGAAAAAATGAACTTAAATGATTTTAGCAAATGGCTGCAATATAAGAAAGAGTGAAAAGTTTAAGGGGGCCTGAATACTTTCCGTACCCACTGTATATTCTATGAGCATATCTGCAATGTATTGTTCATATTTTCTGGTTCTGCTCAGAATTCTGGCAGCAGCATTCTGTACAAGCTGCCTTATGGTCTTTTTTGGAAGGCCAGTGAGGAGTCCATTACATTAATAATCCACCCTGCTGCTGTCTTGACTGGAGACTAATTCTTGCAATATATTTGAGATGATAATACAAACCCGATTCCAAAAAAGTTGGGACACTGTACAAATTGTGAATAAAAACAGAATGCAATGATGTGGAAGTTTCAAATTTCAATATTTTATTCAGAATACAACATAGATGACATATCAAATGTTTAAACGGAGAAAATGTATCATTTTAAGGGAAAAATACGTTGAGGAAAAACTCTGAGGAAATTGTTGATAACAGTTCTGTAAAGTCCTCCATAAAGGCTGAAGAGTATTTTGGAGGCCTGTAAATGACTATAAGTAGAATGCGAGGAGCACCTTTTAACTCCCTGAGGTCTGAAAACGCGCCGGCGTGTTTTGCAGGATTTTTTTCAAATTGCAGCAAAACAGACTTAAAATACTCCGTCATTTCTTGTCTTAGAGACATAAGTAATATATCAATTGAAACTATAGAATGTCTTCTTTTATTTGTGTACACTCAGAGTAAAAACACAATGTTGTGCTTTTTGTAAAATAAAGAAAACTAACATGATGCGTGATCTCTCCTCTCCCTCTGAACGAAGTCCAATCTGATAAGTTTTCAGAAAATTAACTGTAACTTATGAATACTAATGACAAAAAAAATTACACTTACGTCTAAAGAAACGTTGAAATGTCAGGTTTTAAATCGTGCAAGTCAAATCGAAAACAAACATTCTGTGTTTATGTAATCTGTATGAAAAGAGAGCCATGTCAGAAATCCGTGATTCAGCTCATTATCCGCTAATGCGGCCACGCCCACGGAGCCAGCGCTATTCAGACGCAAATTCAGAGGCAATACATGCATTCATCGTCTCAATCGTGTATTGTCTTGAAAAGTGTTTATTTGGATGTTAAAGCAATGGTTAGCGATCTCTAGAAGACATGCCGTTAGTTCCTAGTTCCTTTTCTTCTTTATATGAATTTGTGGCCTAAAGGTGTACAGAGAGCGCCCTCCGGCTGCAAGTATGAATTAAAAACACCATTCCTGAAATGTCCTCTTCGTCTTTAGAATAATTTGTGGACTAAAGGTGTACAGAGCGCCCTCCGGCTGCAAGTATAAATTGAAAAAACAGTATCCAGCACTCATAGTGATGACAATAAATATTACTTCTCAGTATAGAAAATTGACATAAATATATAAGTATCCATCAATATTTCTCCAAATGTGCATGCTTTTAAGCTAAAAGCCTATATGAAATGCCATAGAGGTAACATAATTGTTCAGACACTTTGCATCACAGAAATACATTATATTTTAAAGAATATAATAGAATACCATTATTTTAAATTGTAATAATATTTCACAGTATTGCTGTTTATGATGAGCTGAGACATTATTACAGGGTTTTTTTTTTCACAGCCTACCTGACTGAAAGGCCTCATTAATATGCAAGTCATTTCAGGTCATTATTATGTGATTCTTTTGTCTTCTCAGGTGTAAATGGCCCATTATTCATGCAGATTCACGCCTCCACGCATACTGTGTTTCTTGACAAAAAGTGTCTTACAAAAACTAAATCAATATATTGTTTTATATGAAGGAGTAGGCAGCATAATTTTTACATAATTCTGAAGCAAACACTCTAGTCTACAACCTCCAATACCCAAAAGTCTTGTGAACATAGATTTAATATACTTTTTTTGGCCTTATTTCAGTGACTTAAGTTTTTAGTTTTTTCAATAACCACGCATAAACATTCCTTCAAAAATACAAACATGTACATACATGTTCCTCACATATTATTGTAGCCTAGTTTGTGCTGAATACAGTGTAATGACACTTTTGTCATTTATATGTTTATGAACAACTGAAAAAAGCACAAATGTCAGGGCATGTCAAAACTTCTCCAAGCCCCAAATCAGCCTCAGACTCCAGAGGTTAACACAATACCCAAGTATTCGAAAGACAAGTAATCACCAGGTGACACTTGCTTGCACTGATAGACATTTTTAAATAGAGCAGCTACACCTTCACGTCTCCTAACAGCTCTGCAGACACTCATAAAAGTAAAGTTAGGAGGGGCTGTTTCATTCAGGATTGTTGAACTGCAACTGTCTTCAAGCCATGTTTCATTTAGAAGCATAAAATCTAGATTGTTTGTGGTTATTAAGTAATTGACTAGAAGTGATTTATTTTTAAGTGAATGGATGTTTAAAAGTGCTAACTTAACAGTCTTACTTTCTGTCTCTACAGTAATCTTAGTTTGATGTGTAATAGGCAGCAGATTAAATGGGTTTGCCAAATGGTTTGAGAAGGCCTTAGGCTTTCTATTACGTAATAAAACAGAAATAGAGAAAGCAACAGGCACACTGGGTTCCCGCTTCTTCTGTAAACATTTGAAAAGGCACTGTTATCATAGCAGGGACCCGACACACATCACTGAGAGCTGTTATCGGTTGTTTTTGGTTCACCTAGAACAGATGGAGGAGGGTGAGGGCCCTGGCGTTGTGGCAGGGGCCGAAGAGCTCTCGCAGGAGGAGGGGGAGGTCGAGCTGGGCCCACAGGCTTTAGTGGTTTCAGGGCTTGCTTTTTTATTGATATCTGGGGGCTCGCAGCAAAAGAGTGGGAGAGTTTGGTTCCAGCATACACCAGTTCCTCCATTTTCTCTGAGAAGCACAGAAGAGGGGATGCTGGGGAGAGGGATAACGTGTCCGGTGAGAGAGGCTGTTGCTCTGGTGTTACAGAAGGCTGTAATATGTTGTCCTGGCTTCCCTGGCTGTTTTCCAGAAAGTCATTCTTGGGTGCTGAATCTTGGAGAAGTTCTAATATGTCACTGTCTATCAGTTAACTCTCTGGGCAGGGCTCAGTCAGGATTGTGTGTGTGAGCAGTGGTTGTTGTGGCTGCATGGTGTTACCATTGTCCTTGTGGGATGTGTCAGCCGCATGTCCATTCAGCTGCTGAAATGAAGTCCTGTGGTCAGTTGTACTTTGTCCAGGTGTGTTTGTGCCATTCAGATTGAGTGGATTTGCACACATTGCACACGCTACTGCAAAATGTGATACTCATGACAATCTGATGTCTCGAGTGCTTTTGGGTCTCGCTCCCTGTGTGTGCCATCAATTAATATGTTGATCAGTTACGGCACTCAGTATGGTCTGTTTAGGAGCATTAGATTCATGGGACTCACCGGGTGTGTGCTGAGGACGTCCATGACGAAGCTCTGTTGTGTGTTCCATCTGGTTTGGTAGTCCCACAAGTAACTTTGTTTCAAGAACTGCAATTCTTTGTAGAAGTCTTTGGCAGTTTGTGCAGCAGGTAGATTCTTCAACCAGAGGAGGCATATTATTTCTAATCCTTTTGGATGTAGGCTGCTGTGTTTTCCCTTCTCCAGAATGTAAGCTGATGGCTGCCATCAGTGGGAGGCTGATTGGATAAAAATTCCCCTTTTTTTGTAGCAATTCTTCCAGTTAAAAACTTTGTTGGTGCCAAGATTTGTCGTTTGAGCACTATGTTGATTTGCTTTAGTTAAAATTAAGAGATAAAATATAAAAGCAATAGAGCAAAACACAGAGCTATAAGCAAGGGCGTCCGAACAGTAGCGAAGCAGGAAGCGGTCACTGGGGGGCAAGACCATGAAGTTGAATGTGATGAGGAGTATTTTATATTGAATTCGAAAATGAACAGGTAGCTAATGGAGTCTGTGTAGAATGGGAGTAATGTGAGAAGATTTATTTGAATAAGTGAGAACCCTAGCTGCAGAATTTTGAATATATTGGAGTTTATTAATTGTTGTGTTTGGTAAACCATAGAAGAGATTGTTACAATAGTCGAGTCGGGAAGTAATGAAGGCGTGTACCAGTGTCTCAACATCATTGGTATGTAAGAAGGGACGTAAACGTGCAATATTAGGAGGTGAAAGAAGGCAGACTTAGTGAGTGAAGAGATGTGATGAGTCAAAGATTATACCTAGGTTTTTAATGGAGGTGGAAGGTTGATCCAAGACTCCTGCAATGTTAACACTGTCAAGACAGAAACGAGATACAGATTTCGGTGAACCAACAATTAGTAGATCTATTTTATCTGTGTTGAGTTTGATAAATTTACTGGTCATCCAAACATTTATATTATTAATACAAGCAAATATGGAGTTGATGAGAAAAGGAGAATTGTGTTGAAAATTTATATAGAGTTGGGAGTCGTCTGCATAGCAGTGGAAGTTGAAACCATGATGACGGATAATGTTACTTAATGGGAGCATGTAGATGATGAACAGTAAAGGCCCAAAAACAGAACCCTGGGGAGCACCGTGAGAAACAGGGGCAGTATTAGACTTGGCTTTGCGAATAGGGATGTAATGCTGATGTTCAGACAGGTAAGAAATGAACCAGGATAGAGTAGTACCAGAAATACCAAGAGCAGAGAGTCATGAAATGAGAATACAATGAGAAACTGTGTCAAAAGCAGAGGAAAGGTCTAACAGAATTAAAATGCCAAAAATGAGTCAGTGGCCATAAGGAGATCATTGACAACCTTGAGAAGTGCTATCTCAGTGCTGTGGTGAGTGCGAAAGCTGGATTGGAACCATTCATAAAGGTGAGATGACAAATACCATTGAAGCTGAGCAGCAACAACTTTTTCAAGCAGCTTAGAAAGAAATGGTCAATTACAGACCAATCTTGAATCTTCTATGTCAGAAAGATCAAGACCAGGTTTTTTAAGACAGGTGTGACAGCTGCAGTTTTTAATTCTAGAGGAACAGCACCAGTACTGAGTAGTTGAGAAATGAGAACTGAAATAGGCAGAATGTAGCCGTGTTTGTTATGTGATTACAAAATGCTGACTACTTGTTTATGATAAAGATATAATCATCAAGTAGTGTCTGATCCAGAGTCTAATCTATGTTATTAATATCATATTATTGATTGTAGTAAGTTGTTTTTACAGCATGAGATCCAGCAGTGGATCAGATAATTAATCAGATAATCTGCAGAATTTTAGTGTACATTGTATACTTGTTAGACAGAAATTACAGTATTTTACACCTCACAGACACAGCCTCCGAAATTAGATGCAGCTACAGATATTAAGAATACAATCACAATGGTGACATGCTTCATGCTGCAATACATTCTGGGAGCTATGGATGAATTTTGTTTCATGCACCCAACTAAAGCAAACACCACTTACCATAATGGTGACATAACACCAAACTATTATTTTTTCAAACAAACATCAACATCTGAACCTCTGTTTATCTCAAGTAGAACTTTTGGTAACACTTTAGAATAATGGTCTGTCATTAATAAGTAACTATGTAGGAAGCAATGCAGGACTAATGAGTAGTACTACATTAACATTTCAGCTACTTGTTACAGACAGAAAGGTCGGCGACAACGGAATACAAGTAGGTGGAGTTTATTGGACAAACAGCAGTTACAGATAGTGATGCAGGTAAATAGCAGATATGGACTTTGAAATGGTGATAATGGGAATGCTGTTACTGTCCTTTGTTTTGCAGGGATGAGGATCGTGGATGGTAGTGTACTGGAGAGCTGAATGGAGGAATGACGATAATAGGAGAAACACACAGAGACGAAAACCACAGGAGGAAACAGGGAACACACTGGAGTGGAGACGATGAGTATCAAAGGAGTCCTTGAGGTAAGCATGAAGAGATTCCTAATGCAAACGAGACCGGACAACAAACCAAGGTGAGTGGTGAGCTTAAGTAGCGTGATGATAGGGTGCTGTCTTTGACACTACTACTATTAACTAAAATAGAAACAAGCTTAACTAATCAGTAAGTAATATCAAATTTAGTAGATAGTTCCTTATTAGCTAATCAATAATTACCTAATGAGATTAGCATTATTAATAACTATTAACTAACTCACAAATTGTAAAGAACATTATCATGTGTCTGAGATGTAATCAGTCAGCAGTGGGCCCCAGAGATGTGGTGTGCAGGCCCACCATATGGTGGATATGCCCTGACGCCCGTCAACCACTGCCCCAGCTATGGATAAATAGCCCCACTGCCTTGTGGGTTAGCCTCTCGAGGCAAGGCTAAGGGAGCACACCCCAACAGAAAAGCAATGCATTGGCGGTGCGCAATAGGCGGGCCTAAACAGAGCTAGGTCCTGGCAGCCTCCTGCAGCCAGGATGGGGAGCTGGTCATCCTGGGCTTACCCACGCCACCAGACCTACCTCATCATGGTGAAGATAGTGCTACTGGAGTGAGCGCACCCCCTAAAGCACTTTAAAATTACAAGCGCAGGTTTCCACCTCTGACCATGGTGAATATTACCTGGATCTACATCTGGCTGAAGTCTGGCGGCGATGGGGTGTCTGACGACGGGGGCAGGTTTGAATAGGCTGGGAGCTCTTAGTCAGGGCCCTGCACGTCAGCGGCACAGGGTATTGGTCGCTAACAGCTGGGGTTGAGTGGCAGCTGTTCTCGGCAGACCCCTATGCGACTGAGCAGCCCTATTTAGGGACCGCACTGCTCACCTCAAGTTGAGGAAGGGTCTAGAAAAGGTGGCCTAAAAAATGCCCTCTCAACTCATACCTGGACAGGATACCGCGCCTGTCGGGTCATTCCATTTCTGCGGTTGAAACAGAAGAAATAAATCCTACAACCTTAAACTGGCAACATGGAACATAAGAACTCTCCAGGACTCCTATGGTAGGTCTGAAAGACCCCATAGAAGAACAGCCCTGGTTGCAGACATGCTGCGCCGCTATGATATCGACATTGCTGCCCTGAGTGAAACCAGGCTCCTTGATGAGGGGTCTCTAACAGAGGAGGGTATGGGCTACACCTTCTACTGGAAAGGCTATCCCACAGGTGGACAACATCTGACAACATGGTGTGGGACTGGCAATTAAGACCACACTACTGCCAAGACTCACTGAAACTCCCGTGGGCATCAGTGAAAGACTGATGACCCTCCGTATCCCACTGGTGAAGAACCGCTATGCCACACTTCTAAGTGTGTATGCTCCAACTCTACCATCTGACAGTGAGTCTAAAGACTCTTTCTACCAAACACTGGATGAGGCTCTCCACCAGATCCCCAAGAATGACAAGATCCTCCTGCTTGGGGACTTCAATGCTCGTGTTGGGCAGAACAGTGGGATATGGAAAGGAGTACTTGGCAGGCATGGGATTGGTCAGGCCAACTCAAATGGCATGAGGTTACTTACCCTCTGCTCTGAGCACAACCTGAACATAACCAACACCATCTTCCAGCAAAGGACCAAAGACAAAACATCATGGATGCACCCACGTTCCAAACATTGGCACCTGATTGATTATGTCATCGTGAGACGTTGTGACCTCAGAGACGTTCTCATAACCCGGGCCATGAGAGGTCCGGAATGCTGGACAGATCATCGCATGATCATGACCAAGGTCCTCATGAAAGTGCGCCCCCCATGCGAAAACGTGGATCCAGTAGGAGGCGACTAGACTGTGTCCGCCTGGAAGGTACCACTGCAAGGAATGAGTTTCGTCGCTCCCTGGCTGAGAAACTAGGGGAGCTAGAACCCCTCCTGAGGGATGGTAATGCCACAGAACAGCAGTGGACCTCTATTACTACAGCCCTTCATGAAGCAGCAGCCCAAACAATCGGCTATAAGAGCAAAAACCATCAAGACTGGTTTGACAACAACTCAGAGTCCATCCATAACTTACTAAGCAACATGCACAAAGCACATCAGGAAACTCTAAGAAAACCCTTATCTAGCACCGCCAAACAGCATTGGCAAAAAGCTCTTCGGGAAGTCCAGAGAACTCTGCGGACCCTACAGAATAAGTGGTGGATGGAGAAGGCTTATGAAATTCAGTCATTCGCTGATAGAAATGACATGCACAACTTTTATAATGCAGTCAAATCTATTTCCGGCCCAATAAGTCACCGCATCACTCCCCTGAAAACAGCAGATGGGCTCAAAGTCCTGAAAGACCAGAATAGCATCCTGGAGAGGTGGGCTGAACATTTTAACACCTTACTAAATCAGGACTCGGATGCAGACTATACCATCTTGAATGAATTACCGGAATTTCCCCCTATTGACAACCTTAGCCAACCTCCAACCTTCCTGGAGGTTCTGTCAGCTGTCCGCTCCCTGAAGTGCAACAAGTCTCCTGGCTCTGACAATATTCCTGCAGAACTGCTAAAACAGGGAGGGTATCTCTGCACAAGAACACTACATCATTACATCACCAAGGCCTGGGCTGATGAAAGCATCCCACAACAATGGAGAGATGCTAGTATTGTCACCATATATAAGAACAAAGGGGATAGGGCCATTTGTGACAACCATAGGGGCATATCACTTCTTGCTGTGGCAGGCAAGGTCCTGGCCAAGGTGATGTTACAAAGACTGATTAATAACATCACAGAGTTTATGCTACCCGAGTCACAGTGTGGGTTTAGAAAGAACAGGAGCACAGTCGACATGGTCTTTACAACCCAGCAACTTCAGGAAAAGTGCAGGGAGCAACATAAAGACCTGTTTATGGCTTTTGTCGACCTCTCCAAAGCCTTCGACACTGTGCAGAGAGAGCTCTTATGGGAAGTCCTCCTCCGGTTTGGATGCCCCACTAAGTTTGTCAACATCCTCCGTCAGTTTCATGATGGAATGACTGCTAGGGTGACAATAGGAGGGCAACAGTCTAGCCCTTTCCCTGTGCGCACAGGGGTAAGGCAGGGATGTGTACTGGCACTAGTGCTTTTTAACATCTTCCTCATTTGTGTCACCCAGCTTCTCCACAAGGAAATTTAAGACAACAGTGGAGTGACAGTAGTGTACAGGCTGGATGGTAACCTCTTTAATATCAGGAGATTGCAATCAACCACCAAACTGCACAGAGTGAGGATACTTGAGCTGCAATATGCAGATGACTGTGCTCTCGTATCTCACTCTCCACAAGGCCTCCAGTCTGTCCTAGATGCAGCAGTGAGGGCATACAGCAGGATGGGGCTGACCATCAATACCGCCAAAACAGTGGTAATCTGCCAGTGGAGTGCCAACATCCCACCCGCACCACCCATCTTTTATGCTGTAGATGAAAAACTATCAATTTTGCCTTCATTCAAATACCTGGGGAGTATTATCTCTGAAAACAATAGCATTGACAATGAGGTCCAGAACAGAATCAAACAAGCATCAGCTGCCTTTGGGAGACTCCGGCGGCGGGTTTTTCAGAACAAGAACCTTCATCTCAACACAAAAATATGCGTCTACCAAGCAGTCTGCATCACCACCCTCCTCTATAGCTGTGAAGCATGGGTTACTTACAGCCGCCATATCAAGTCCCTGGAACACTTCTACATCTGCTGCCTCCAACGCATCCTGGGAATCACTTGGTGTGACAGAGTGCCTCACACTGAGATCTTGAGGAGAACAGGCTGCAAGAGTATTGAGGCCACAATCACCCAGGACCAATTGCGCTGGCTGGGGCATGTCATAAGAATGCCCTACAACCGTCTGCCCCGCAGAGTGCTATATGGCCAGCTACAACTAGGCCAGCGCTCTGCTGGAGGCCAGAAGAAACGCTTTAAAGATCAAATGAAAACAGTGCTTAAGAGGTGCAAAATAAAACCTGGGGACTTGGAGAACATGGCTGCTGACCGTAACACCTGGCGGCAGCTGTGTCTAGATGGGACCCAAGCACTAGAGGAGGAAAGGATAGCTAGGAGACAACAACGAAGGCTCAGGAGAAACACACCCATAAATACCAGTAACACCAATAGCATGTATATATGCCCCACTTGCAAGAGAACCTGTGGATCCAGGATCGGATTATTCAGCCATCAGAAAACTCACCGTTAAAAGACAGAAGTGGACGTCATCATCGGATTCGATGGACAACCGCAAGCAATCAGTCATCATTTTTACTCTGAATACAGTCATAAAATGCATCACTAATTACTCAAGTGTAGGATCAAATATTTTAAAAGTTAAAAAGATGTTTTTTCACTTTAAAATAATGGTCCAGATCGCTAGTAGTTCCTGCATAGTGACTAGGTAACTCTTGAGTAATTAATGATGCATTTCATGATCACGTTGAGAGTAAAATAAATATATAATTGCTCACATCTCAGACACCTTAATGTTGTGATTATTAATTAATTAGTAATTCTTTATAATTTGTTATAGTTACCTATTAGTTCTTAATGGTGCCAGTCTCATTCTATAATTACTGATTAGTTAATAAGGAACTATCTTAGTCCTAAATTTGATATTACTTACTGATTACTTGTTGATGCTTGTTTCTATATTGTTTAATAGTAGTAGCTGAAGTGTTAAAGGGATCCCTTGGTGTTCAGACTTGTATGGCTTAATATAATGTAAATTATGTCTCTTACTAAAATATGTAGTAGAAAACCCATGAAAGATTTATGTTATTTAAAAAAAATCCATAATATATTTGGACAATGGGCGGCGCTATTTTGTTTGCGTTCTATGTCGATGACGTCAAATGGTTGCACTCTGTCAGCTACTTACATTACTCTATGGCTATTTTTACCGCAACACAACTCTGAATATAATATATGATGCCACATTGTGCAGATTTTGGTTGTAATTTTCAGTCGATGAGCCACAAGAGAAGCGATGTAAGTCTTTACTGCTTTACTAGCGATAAGAAGCGAGAAAAGAATGGGAAGTTGTGAAGAATGTGGCACTCAAGACGGATATACATCCGATCACTCAAACCACTTCAGGAGGTGGTCTGGGACACATTCCAGTCAAAACTGAACAGGTAAATGCATCTGGTTGTTGAAACCACATATGTACATTTAACTCCTCACAAAAAATAAACGTGTGAGAGCGTGTTAGGTTAAACAATGATGAGTAATGAGACTGAATGATCTTACCAGTGCTGTTGCCATGCTCTCTTCTATTGCGGTCTTGATTTTGAAATTAGCTGATGATCAATAAAATGCAGCTCATATTTGTTTCGGGTGATGTGAACTCCATGATATCTGCATATAGCACGAGGATTGAAGATCGGATATATTTTGCAGAGACACATTTATGTGGCCAAGTGTAAATGTAATAGTTTTTATAAATCACATAGCTATCCAATCGGAGAAATGAAGTGACCAGGTGTAATGTTCTCTCCACTTTAGCCCTGATGCCTTTGATTATTTTTTCATCTGTATGTTTTGGTGCAACGGTAATAGTAACACGTCTTAATATCCACGGGGTTCTTTTTAAAACACAATCAGCCTTTTCAATTTAAGCCAGAGCGCAAAATTAGGGAGACGTGCAATTAGTGAAGACGTGCAATGACTCTGTGGCTATTCAAACTACTGTTGCATGGTGTGTAAAAATCGTCTGATCACCTGAATGTATACACACAGATAAACATGCTGATAATATGCTGCTGTTTTATGCGATCACAGATAGGCCTATCTCGTGCATCACAACACACACAAGCTTTGAGGAAGTTTGTCTCGAGATGTGTTATAGGCTTACCTTCGCCAGTCTCCACGACAGGCACGGCATTTGGTTAAAGCATACACTTATATCCATCGCCAACTGTAAGCTCTTTCAGCTGTGGTCTACTAAAAGCCTCAAAGGCACCAGGGCTAAAGTGAAGATAACAAGAACTTTACATTTACGCATTTGGCTTAGGAAATCTTTACATTTACGCAAAGCTTAGGAAGTTTTATTCGTCCACATTCTTCACAACTTCCCATTCTTTTCTCGTCTTCTAATCGCTAGTAAAGCAGTAAAGATTTACATCGCTTCTCTTGTGGCTCATTGACTGAAAATTACAACCAAAATCTGCACAATGTGGCATCATATATTATATTCAGAGTTGTGTTGCGGTAAAAATAGCCATGGAGTAATGTACTGTAAGTAGCTGACAGAGTGCAACCATTTGACGTCATCGACATAGAACGCAAACAAAATGGCGCCGCCCATTGTCCAAATATATTATCTATTTGTATTATGTATTATTTTTTTAAATAACGTAAATCTTTCATGGGTTTTCTACTACATATTTCAGTAAGAGACATAATTTATATTAAGCCATACAAGTCTGAATAACAGGGGATCCCTTTAAAGCAGTGATTTGTCCTGCATTACTTCCTGCATAGTTACTTATTAACTCCCTCGGGTCGGCGGTCACGCCGGCGTGATCACCACGTTTTTTTTTCTAACCAGTGTGAAAGAGACTCAAAATACTCTGTCAATGTTGCACATACAATTAAGAGCTATACACCATTTTAATCTGTGGAATATCTTCTTTTATTTGTGTACACTCAGAGTAAAAACAAAATGTTGTGCTTTTTGTAAAATAAAGAAAACTAACATGATGCGTGATCTCTCGTCTCCCTCTGAACGAAGTCCAATCTGATAGTTCTCAGAAAATGAACTGTAACTTAGTGAATACAAATCACAAAAAAATTAGACTTGTGTGTAAAGAAATGTTGAAATGTCAGGTTTTAAATCGTGTAAGTCAAATCGAAAACAAACCTTCTGTGTTTATGTAATCTGTATGAAAAGAGAGCCATGTCAGAAGTCCTTGATTCAGCTCATTATCCGCTAATGCGGCCACGCCCACGGAGCCAGCGCTATTCAGACGCAAATTCAGTCAATACATGCATACATCGTCTCAATCGTGTATTTATTGTCTTGAAAAGTGTTTTGAATAGCCATAGTTAGCTATCTCTGGCCTCTGTTAGTTCAGTTATTTCCTGGATTGCCTATTCTTCTTTAGCATTGGCATTTGTGGACTAAAAGTGCACAGAGCGCCCTCCGGCTGCAAGTATGAATTGTAAACAGTATCCAGCGTTCACAGTGATGACAATAAATAATGAATAAATATTACTCCTCTGTATAGAAAATTGACATAAACATGAGAATCCATCAATATTTCTCCAAATGTGCATGCTTTTAAGCTAAAAGCCTATATGAAATGCCATAGAGGTAACATAACTGTTCAGACACTTTGTATCATAGAAATGCATTATATTTTAATAATAAAATATCATTATTTTAAATTGTAATAATATTTCACAGTATTGCTGTTTTTTCTGTATGTTTGATTTACATTATGATGAGCTTGAGACATGATCAACAGAGGGTTTTTTCACAGCCTATCTGACTGAAAGGCCTCATTATTTATGCAGGTCATCACGCCTCCACGCATACTGTGTTTCTTGACCAAAGATGTTTTAGAAAATTTAAATCTCTCTATTGTTTTATATGAAGGAGTAGGAATGATAATTTTTACATAATTTTGAAGCAAAAACTCTAGTCTACAACCTCCAATACCCAGAAGTCTTGTGAACACAGATTTAATATGTATTTTTTGGCTTTATTTCAGTGACTTAAGTTTTTTGTTTTTTCAATAACCACGCCCTGCATAGACTACAGAGCTCTGAATAAAATTACAGAGAAGTTGAGGTACCCACTTCCTCTCATCCCGTCTGTGCTGGAACATCTACGTGGTTCCACTGTGTTCACCAAGTTGGACCTCAGCAGCGCATACAACCTCATCAGAATACGTGAGGGGGACGAATGGAAGACAGCTTTTGTGACCCCTACTGGCCACCAGTGATGGGAATAACGGCATTATAAATAAACGACGTTACTAACGCCGTTACTTTTTTCAGTAACGAGTAATCAAACGAATTACTTTTTCTCCCGTTACAACGCCGTTACCGTTACTGGCAAAAAAAAAATGCCGCGTTACTATAATTGAGCTCACTGAAGAGGTTTTCATCTGAGTAGGCTCTCTCTTAGCCATAGGACCTGCAAAGATTTTTTCTCTGGGTTGTGCTGCAGTTAGTCATACACAAATATAATTTTAAACTGATAATAATGTTCGATGCTCTGTGTCTCTGTGTGTGTGTGTGTGTGTCTGTCTGTGAGCATGCGAGCTGAGCGCGAGCTCAAACCAGAATACTCTTTGTGACATGCTGGATCGAAAATATGGGAAATAAGTTGTTCTAGTCGACTAGTAGTTATTCATTTAAGCCATTAGTTGACTATTCACATTTATATTAATTTAATTTCTTAAATACTGGAGAGAATAAACAATAATAATGAGCGTTTATGTAATATAGGCTATAAAGCACTCAAGCACATGCATAAAGCTTGCCATAAAGAACCGGCAAAAGTAATAATTATGAATGTGACCAAAACAGTAAGGAGACATTTTAATTGTTTATTAATAAAGTAATGTTTTCTGAATCAGTGTCAGCTGCAAAGATGAAGTTGACATTGCTGACTCTCATCATCTCCGCATAATGGACACGCCTAGAGAGAAAATGCACATTTCATTCGGATTAGGCTACATAATCAGAGTAGCCTATTTCTTTTCGTTTTTAGATATTTCAAGCTTTCTATAGATATATTTCTCATGTCTGCGAGGCAAACAGCTACGCTGAGTTTCGGTTCACTTAGCCTGTAAGGCGCGCTCCAGTTCACGCGCCAGTGATCGCGCCCGCGCCTGCCATGATTATATTGTCTGCTATATTTGCTTCTTATTTATTAAACCCAGGCAATTGGTTGATCGAAACATTGATTAAAATTAAGATACAATTTTTACAAAACGAAATTCACTTTAAAGAAAGGCTTTCTACAAAACAAAACTTAATGAAGTGGTCAAAATCATGTCTGACACACTCCATGACTCCCGATATATTGCGCATCTTATGATGCATCGTACTCATGCTGTTCACTTTTCATAATCAAGTAAATTAATTTAAAACATAACATAAGACTATTTAAACATAGCCTATATAATATAGGCTATGTTTAAATAGTCCTATGTTATGTTTTATATATGAAACTAAATTTTCTTTAATGGCTACCAACACGTAGGCCTATAGTACAGTACAGATAAATTTCATAAGCAAGAGCTTATAAGCAAAAGCAAAATTTCATAAGCAATAAGCAATTTCTCCAGCAAGCCCTCCGGAGACGCAGGATGACAGCAGACATTCGGCGTTCTCAAGCACCCAATTACCAACCAGGACAGAAGGTCTGGCTGTCAACACAGGACATCAGGATGCATCTGCCCTGCAGGCCCCTTCACCATCACTCGTCAGATCAACCCCATCACCTACCAACTGCAGCTTCCCCCTGAGTACAAAATTCACCCCACATTCCATGTATCTTTGCTAAAACCTCACCATCCCTCTGTCATTCCTTCCACAGAGCCTGGGGAAGCTGAGGAACCCCCCCTTCCTCTCATCGTGGATGACGGAGTGGCGTATCTGGTGAAAGACATCTTGGACTCCCGGCGCCGTGGTGGTCACCTAGAGTATCTGGTGGACTGGGAAGGATACGGTCCCGAAGAGCGGTCATGGGTCCCCAGGAATGGTATTCTCGATCCAAGTCTTCTCAATGACTTCCATGCCAGACATCCCAACAGACCAGCTCCACGTGGCAGAGGCCGACCACTATGACGTCTGGGTCCACAGTCCTCAGGAGGGGACTGTGAAGGGGGGTGGTAATGTCACAGACATGCCAGGCTCTACTCTCACCCAATCACAACGCATTCCCTCACCAGAATACTAACCACGCACTCTGTCCCCTTCTGTATGTAACAATCCCTTATTCTAAAGTGTAAACTCTTCATGACTTGTAAATGTGTTACGTATCATTGTAGATCTTTCTTTCCTGTTACAAATTATTTGTATATTTATAAAAGTCATTTATAACACTTTCTGCATCCCCTATTCGTGTAAACTATTCATCACTTATAAATGTGTTACATATCACTTGCAGATCTTCTTGTTACATGATCCATCTCATTCCATCACTTTACACAAGCTTAAACTTTACATTATTTAAAAAAAAAAATAAATAAATTAACACTCTGCCACCGTTTAACCAGCACTTAATCATTTAATTTTTATTTTGTTTTTCATGGAACAGCTCCTCACCATAACATGAAAACGCACCATAATCTGATAATAAACATAGTCCATTATTTCATGCATTTTATTTCAAGTCTTCAGATGTTGTACGATACCACCTTGTGAGGAAAAGATTCTTATAATGTATAATGGTTATATTATGTTAATAATCATACCAATCCACTATTTCATAACTTTCAAAATTAGCGCTTCTAACAATACGACACAGGTTTGCGGCAGTGACGTCAAACCTCGCTCCGTATTGGCTGTCACATTTGATTTGCGACTACGATAGAGTGGTTGCGACATGCCAAATTTGAGTTGCTGTGTTGAGTTAGATTCAGCGCTACGCTTTGGAGGATGGACATGCAGATCAGGGGAAAGTTTGCAGCGATTAATTTCATTCTGTAACTCACACAAAATTATGTATTGCTGTCATTCCGCTAGTAATGTAGCACAAGCGTCGTTTTGTCTGTTCTGTATACTGCTTTTTGTAATGTTAAATAAATTATTGTGACTAATGTACATTTATCTGCCTGTTACACTATGTGTATTGTCAAAATGGTTATGCTGAAGGTTATATGGTGGAGTAGGGAGCTTAAAATTATTCTTTTTATACAACAGTATATCAGCTAAGATAATAGTCACTGTAAATATATCTATAATGCATTTTTATTTTTGTGAAGTGGCTAAAAAGTGGCCATGTTTAGGTATAAGGGGTGAGTTATGGGCTCAAAGATATTTATATAATAGTAAAATATTTTGCATAAAAATGTTATAATTTTTATATAAAAATATATAATTTAAATATCGGGATTCATATAGATTTTATATTCTGTAACTGGAAGGTATACTTTGCATATGGCAAATAAATGGTAAATTTAAAAATTGCAGTTTGTACATAATTTATAAAGATCTGTAAATGATATGTAACACATTTATAAGTGATGAATAGTTTACACGAATAGGGGATGCAGAAAGTGTTATAAATGACTTGTATACATGTACAAATAATTTGTAACAGGTAAGAAAGGTTTACAAATGATATATAACACATTTATAAGTGATGAATAGTTTACACGAATAGGGGAAGCAGAAAGCTTTGTAAATTATTTATTCATGCGTTTACACATCATCTGTAACAGGTGTTGAACACTGTGTAGTGTGTAGTGCAGTGTAAGTGCTGACTGGTGAGGGTATAGACAGCTGTCTTCTCTGACACACATGGAGTGTTTAACTCTGTGCACCTGATGTGAGCTTCAGTGGAAGGTAAATCCAGATCAGAAGATGACTTCATCACTAGACCCCACACACTCCACACAGAACACAAGTCTGTGCTGATGAGTGAAAGGATTTAATATAATCCACTGGAATCACCTGACTGTAAGGCATTTATAAATGTTTATCCACTTCAAAACAAATAAATTACTCTTCTTAAAAATAGTGCTTTAGCATACCTGCATGTTTGTGTTTTGAAATCATTTGTTGTACACTTACACATGATTAACAATTGTTTATTGAGATAATGATAGTAAAAGAATTTTGTCATAAATACTTCAGTTATTATAAGTGTTAAATAATGTATCAACTAATAACTTATAAACCATCTACTAATGATCTGTTGGATTTATTTGATTAAGATAACTTACAACACATTTGTAAATTATCATAAAACTTATTAATCATTTATTAACATATATTGTCATGTGTTGTAAATGATTTGTTCATCATTAACTAATAACTTGTGTCTTCTAACTGAATTAATAAAACATTCATAAAATGTTAACATATCACTTATTAATCATCTATGAACGTAAAGCCATGTTTTATAAATGATTTGTTCATAATTAACAAATAATTTAAAAATTACTTATAACTGAATTAATAAAACATTCATAAAATATTAGTACATCACTTATCAATCATTTATAAATGTATATTCATGTTTTGTAAATGATTTGTTAATCATTAACTAATAATTCATAAATGACTTATAACTGTTACCAAAAACTTTATAAGATATATAAAGATAATGTTCTAACAATGTTATCACTAAACATTTTTAGAATGTTATCATACCTTTTAGAAGAATATTCAGGGAACAAAAATAAAACTTGCCACCTGCTGCTGAAAACATATTCCCAGAACATAGAAATGTGTTCTTAGAACATTCTTGATGCAAAAACTTGAGAAAATGAGATCCAGGCAGTCCAGCAATGATTATATCAGAGATAAAATTTGAATAAGGAATAACAAATTTATTAATTAAAAATTATAAAGACAAACAAATTCATTAATTAATAGTAAATAACAAAATCTAGAGTATTGTAAAATCCAGAGTATTATATCTAATAGATGAAGATCGGAATATACAGAAAGAAGGAACAAAATTATGACATTTGCAGAATGAAATGAGAGATAGAAGAGGAGAAGCATAAGATGAAGATGCAGAAGAGATGTGAGAAGCAAAGAGAGCATGGAAAAAGCAAAGGAAAAAGCTAAACTATCAAAGACTCAGTCCACTTTATACCATAAGTATAGGAAAACTTACATCTCACTCAAACTTATGTTTTGGTCTAATAAGAATCAAATGGATTTATCCATTATGTCATAGACTGGTCAGATGTCAAAAATAGATATAGGGGTTGTTTTGACATCCTTAAGGGAATTTTGCAGATCTTATATGATCGCATGTCAGCAGAAATAGAAATGGACATATTTTGATACAAAAGTACGAGTTCAAATGAGCAACTAATTCCGAAAACATCACTTCTGCAGTACTTGGCAAACGTCCAATATCTAACTACGTGTCGACATGACCTGTTACATTGGAACACTTTAAGAATAATTGAATATAACAAGCATACTTACTCTTAAAGATAAAAGAAGAATAACCATAAAGGGTACAATAAAGAGTAAATACTTGAAAATATGATGAGGATTAATATATGGATTAGGAGTACATGAATATATGAAATCAAAAGTAATATTGATAAATCATAAGCCAAATGATTAACATAAAATATGAATAAAATGCATGAATATGAATATTGACCATTTTGGATCCACCAATTCTTAAAACAAAAAAATGTCTAGCTGGGCTGTTGTTGTTAACCTCCTTTTACTCCTGTTTCAGAAGCATGAAGCATGCATTCTCTATCCAATCAGAAAACAGAGACTGAGCATTGCTAGTTATTTATGTAAAACAGGAGGAGCTCAGCAGAGCTTTATATACTGAATGCTACAACAGCCACACAATAAAGCCATCTGATCTTTAGAAGTGTTTGAAGAAGAAACTCGGCAGAGAATCATTTACAGCTCCACAGCGCCACAATGAGTAAGTTTTAACTCTTTGTCAGTTATAACAAGACTTCAAACTAAAGCTGTTTCATGCTAAGTGTCAAATGTTTGTTATAAATGTCAACAGATCAAGGAAACCTGCGCATTGTTTTGGTTGGTAAAACAGGAGTTGGCAAGAGCGCCACAGGAAATACCATTCTTGGTGAGAAGGTATTCCCTTCAGAAGCAAGAGCTACATCAATCAATAAACACTGCAGATCTGGAAAACAGATAATAAATGGCAGAGAGGTGTGTGTTGTGGACACTCCTGGCCTATATGACAAAAACATGTCTAATGATAAAGTGATAGATGAGATCATCCAAGGCATCTCTCTTGCAGCTCCAGGTCCTCATGTTTTTCTTCTCATAATTTCTATTGGGCGCTTCACTGCAGAGGGGAGAAACATCATCAGTTTGATCCAAGAACTCTTTGGCGATGATGTGTTCAGACACATGATGGTCTTGTTCACAAGGGCAGATGATCTTGAAGACAGAACAGTTGAAGAGTATATTCGCATGACTCCAGAGCTAAATGAAATTATTAAAGCATGCAACAAGAGGTACCATGCATTTAACAACAGAGAGAAGTCAGACCGCACACAAGTTGATCAGCTCATGAGGAAGATTGATGTCATGATGAAACAAAGTCAAAACTACTACAACTACTACATGTTTCTAAAGGCTAAGCTCAACAATGCAATGAAAACCATAAAAGAAAAAGAAGAAATTATTGCTGAAAAACAAAATGAAATAAAAGTACTGCAAAAAGAAAAAGATAAGTTACCTTGTAGCATATCATAGGCTTGACTATGTAAATTATGACCAGTGTTGGATGTAATTATTTACCAAGTAATCAAATTACTGTAATTTTATTACTTTTCCCTTGAAAAAAGGGATTACTCTTTATTATTACAGTAACTTCTGATGTAATTGTATTAAATATTGTATAGACTATAGAACAATTCTGTATAAAACAATAGTGGATTTAACATCAAAATGTAACATCTTATGTTAAAATGTTTTTGATGTACATTTTACACCTGCCTTTACATACTTTGATCAGTTCAAGAATAATTTATGCAATTGTATATTGTTTATTTAAAATAATTAAAAATACAGTTTTGTGTCTATCCTTGTTTTTTTCAACTGCATGGATGAGGTTTATATGGGATTTAGAAAGTAATTAGTCCAAACAATTGTGATTAAATTTGTTGCTATTGGTCAGTATAATATCATTTTGAGTAAACCCATCTCTTACTATTATTTAATAAAATTATAGTTCATATTAATATATGATAATCATTAGATATAACAATATATAGCTAATTCAATAAATGCACATTTATTATGAATAAAATAATTTGATTGAACTTGGATTAATTTAATTTATATTTACCCTACTCAAAAATAAATAAATAAATAAATAAATAAATATTTTGACCATGATGGTTTAGTGTTTATATAAATAATGTAGGCATAATTAATGGTTTGTGTTAGAGCCCTGCACGGGCCACAAATCTTTGGCCCTAGCCCGGCCCTGGCCTGAGACGCTCAGGCCTTAGCCCGACCCGTGTCCGTCAGCTTGTCAGAATTTTCGGCCTGAGCCCGACTGGAGCCCGTTTTTTTTTTTTTTTTTTTTTTTTTTAAATCCTCTCCATAACGCAGCCTTTGTTGCAGCCAGTAAAATGTTCAGTTTTGTTTTTAATTGCAAAGTAGTTGTAATCCTTTTCGTTTCTTTATTAAGTTCATTTAGAAAAATGTTTGGAGCACTTCTTTGTTTATTAAATCAAAGATTATGTTTTTAAAGTGACGACCGCAGCGGCCGACAGTGAGTTGAGCACGTTTGATCGATTTAGACTCTCAAATCAAAACTTGTTCAATAAAAGCCATAGATATAAAACACTAATATAAACATATCACAATGTTAGTTTAAACATTTAGACTATTAGCACTACCACAGTAAACCACAGTCAGTTTTTTCTAACTGAGGCGGGCTGCTCTGCTGCTCGTAACAGCGTGCGGAAAAATAAAAAAACAAAAACAAAACTGGCTTAAAAACAAACTTACAGGTTGTCTTACCTTACACCACAGATGTGCATCAAAATCAAAGCTTCATCACTGAACATGGTCGAGACAACATGCTACAGCCAGAAGAACACTCTCATAGAGAAAGAGAATCGTGAGAGAAAAAGCACGGCATCCGCATTGGAAAGTTTTAATTAGGGATGCTCATAATTGACTAATTAACTGTTAACCAAGAAGTTTGACCAATTAATACTATCGGTTAGACGGTTTAAAAAGAAAACAAACTATAAACATATAGCTATAGACAACATATCCTATAAACGGTAGCCTATTCAGAACAGAACCATAACGAAAAATAAAAGAACATGTCGCCTACCTCTCCAATTCGGCACAAATCTAAATGTTTCCATATTCGTGAAGTATTTGAATGCTAAACTATTATTTATTATGTAAATTATAGGCTTTGTACTTCGCTCGCGTTCCAACAGTAGGCCTACATCCTTGCTTTTTAACAGATTGTACAGACTAGCCTATATATACATTGAGCAGTGTAACTTTGATTGACTGTATTTTATTTTGATAATAAACAGGCTGTGATGTCAAGTTAAAAATGTGAGAACTGATAGGCTATGTTGTGTATGTGCGCAAGGCGCCGGCGCGATTTCTCCATTCAAGCGCTGCGGGTGCGTGATGTGTGAATACTCATATTCTGTTGTTTTATATGCCGTATTTGCACATGTATAAAACTAAAGCCTTGAAAATAACATTTTGGTATTTTTAATGGGTCACACCGAAATGAACATCCCTAATTTTAATCCACTTCTCACTCTTCCAGCTGCTGCGCTGAAGGCGCACTCTCTGCTACACTAAACATGAGGACGCGCGCACGCAGCCTCAGAAATGAGACGCAGCTATGGTCTCATCATGTTTCCGCCAGCACAGCACTATATCTATGGATGTGTTTGTTTTACAATCATCAGCTTCTCATGGTTTATTTTAATTAATGGATGTCCAAAGTATTAAAAAGAGGAGAAGCCTAAAACAGGCCCGAGGCCCGGCCCGCCTCTGAGCTATGATGTGAAAATCGGTTCGAAGCCCGGCCCGTGGGCCGTAAATAAGTCGGGCTCGGGCAGAAATGCAGGGCTCTAGTTTGTGTGTCATCTAGAGCCACACAAGTTAATTAGTCTTGCATCCTTACTTTTGGGAAGCGTGGGTGTGTTAACTGCCAAGCCAATTCTATGTCAATTATTGGCAGTTCTCAACAATTATCTGTGCAATTAACTGATGAAAATGACACTTTCCATGCAGTGAGGATAATGACCTGGTGATGCAAAATAAAAAAAATCACTCAACTTAACTTTTTGAGTTATATTTTTGCACTGACTCAGTTAAGTTGTATTTATGTAGAATATTAAGAATGTTCAACTTGACAAATTTAATGTAGTTTGAACTTATAAAGTTTAGTTTGATCAACTTTATTTATAAATGAACTAAACTATTAAATTATTATTTTTACAATGGAATGAATCAATTCTGAACTTATTTAAGCTGGACAATGACACCATTTTCTTTAAGAGCTGCTGTACAGCTCAACTTATTTTCCAGTTATCAATGTAAAGCTGCTTTGACACAATCTGCATTGTAAAAAGCGCTATATAAATAAAGGTGACTTGACTTTATTTGACTATGAACATAAGGTGAACATTTTTTTCTGTGGTAATAACTGAGTGTAGCACACATGACCACAATATACATAAACCACTTTATAATAGTTTGGACCAGATCAGAAGCCTACGTTCGCTCTTGAGCGTTGCAGCAAGAGAAGGGAAATGATGACAGGAATAATAATTGAAAAGGTAAGTATTTTTTCTTCTTTTGTATTTCTTGTATTAAATTGTTTTGTTGGGGAAAAAAACCAACAACTGGAAAAACCCCAAAATGACTGTAAAAAAAAAAAAAAAAAAAAAAACAGAAAAAAAACAACAATAATACAATTCACAAAAGAAATCCTTTTGTTGAACTTCTTGAAATAAAGCTTTTATACTCATATGACTCTTTGTGTATTATTTAATTCTGTAGTTGATTATATAATACTTGAATATATGTAAATGTTATTATTATGTTATGTTATATTAGATTATATTATGTTTTATTATATTATAGTACTTTAAGTATTTAATTAGTCTATTATTCTTTAATTAGCTTCAGTATTATTAATTTACTCAGTTTAATTTCTAATCGGTTTGGTTAGCTATATACCTTTAAACAACCTTTTCTTTTTTTCCCATATAAAATGGTAACCAATTCAGTAACCTTTGTGTTTCTTTTCAGAACAATTTAAAATAAAAGATATAAAAAAACAAAATAACAGCAAATGGGACAATGTTCAAGGAGAATGTCAGATGACACAGAATCAGAGTCCTTTTCAATGAATTGTCTTTGAAGGAAATGACTCAAGCAAATTAAACAGGATTTTAGCTCAGTTCAGTGTCCTGTTTCAGTGTTCAGTAAAAGAACACAGATACGCAACTCCAAGATAAAAAATGGAAAAGGGAAAAAAATAGTTCCTTTTCACAGAATACGTGTGATCCTACCACTTCGAAGAAACAATGAAATGTTGTCCAAGCTCAAGAAAACCAGGTTGGTCCGCCAGTTTCCACCCATGTTGAGCACTCCTCGTTGATGGCAGAAACGGTTTCAACTCAGAACTCCAAGAAACTCCTCGTTCAATTTCAAAGAGATGCAGAAGGATCGGAACATCAAGAGAGAAAAAGGGAAGAAGGAGAAAAAAAGAAACAACAACAACAAAAAAAAAAACAACCTTGCTATCA